>NC_141339.1:24581176-24673676 GCF_037954235.1 Aulostomus chinensis
GTGAGCCGATGGACTCAAGTACTTTAAACGTATTTAACTTCACATGAAGCTGCTACTTACAGCAAAGTCCCAAAGAAAATCAAGATGTATAAATGAACCCGGCTGTTTTTTCTGGCTCTGATGGCTGCTTGATGGCTGCTTGTGCCTCCAAAGATTGATGCAGTTTGAGCAACAGGTGAAGTTCAAGTCGTTTGGCAGGGAGGCGTTTCTGTTCATGAAGAGGCTGGTGAGACACACGCGTGTGTGAGGAGATCCAAAAGAAAACTGCTTCAGTAAATAATTCACTCCATGATGAGTATTTGTCTTCCAAGTACTCACCGACAGGAGTATTCAGCTCACGAAGGAGTTTCTCCCTCCTGCATCACTGCTTTGTTCCTCCAGTTTGCAGGAGGAACCTGCCACATCCACTTAGCTTGAAGCTAACGGAGACTGACAGCTAACAACAACTAAAATGTCCGAAACCTGAGTTTACAAACTCTCCAGGTCATCTGGTGTAATCCATGTATTCTTAATCGTTATAATACGGGCACCACAGTGGTATTCCAGAGAGTGCAATACCACTGACGAGCTGCAGCTGACGAGCATCGGCGACGCGTACGAACCCCCGTCAGGGAAGATCCACCTGGTCAGGTTCACGATGCTCATCAGACAGAATGTCAATTCTGACAGACATTTTATAGAATCTTGACATTTGCTAATGCTCAGTTCACTGAAAACACCTGTGATGCGACACAGAGTTTTGCGTTCTTGCATGGTCTTCCTGCATGAAGATTTTGCATTTGGTGGAGACACGTTTGCGTCTGAAACTTTCTGCTGAATTTCTCTCTTACGACACACCAGCCAACAGATGGTGCTCCTGGTCTGGTTCCACGGGCATCTTCACCGCCCCGTGAAGGAACTGTGTTACATCCGCTTCACATCACACGCGGGAAACTCTGGGACTCTGAACGCATGGCTGAAGAAGAATGGTACCGGTGTGTTCGCCTTCTACCTCTCCCTGGGCGTCCACAACGGCGGCGCCAACGGTATGCCTCTGGTCCTGGAGAGGGGCGACCGGCTGTGGATCAAAATGTCTCTGAGTCACAGTGTCTTTGACGGGAGAAACGTCAGCACATTCAGCAGCTCCCTCATCGTCCCCATGTAGCTGGAAACAGAGCAGTGAGATTGAAATGTTCTGAGCAGAGGGTACAAAAATCTACAAATAAAACGTGAACAATCATGAGGGCTTCTTGTAATGTTTGACAGCAAACAGGACATTTTCCTGGGTGCCTCCTGCTGTTTCCCCACCATCCAAACGTAGTTTAGGTTAATTAGTGGCGCCGGTGTTCCTCACCAACGAGCACGCAGCTGCTCACTGTGACAAAGTGACAAAATAGACTTCTTCTTCTTCTAGAAACAAAAGAATCACACATAAATTTAAATATGATGAGGGAAAGTTGCATTAGAAGTTATGTGTTAATTTATTGAAATTAATTCTATTGTTTATGACTCCTTGATAGAACTTCAGCCAATGAATAGTGCTTGATTTAATGGAGTCTCCATGTTCTCCCTGTTCCTGCTGGGTTCTCTCTGGTACTCCAGCTTCCTCCACAGTCCAAAGACATCAAGAGGGACCAGGTTAATCCAGACTCTAAATTGACCGTAGGCGTGGCTGGGAGAGCCAATGGTTGTCTGTCTCTATGTGTTGGCCCTGCCATGGACTGGTGACCTGTCCAGGGGGAAGGCTGCTGGGATAGGCTCCACCCCCACCACCCTCAACAGGAGGAGAGGGATGGATGATGGAGGGATGGATGATGGATGGATGGATGGATGGAGGGATGATGGATGGAGGGATGATGGAGGATGGATGGATGGATGATGGATGGAGGGAGGGATGGATGGAGGGATGATGGATGGAGGGATGATGGAGGGATGATGGAGGGATGGATGGATGGATTTAAGTTTTCTCAGATATTATTGTTGGAGAATATTTGATTTATTGGAGGATTACATTTTCAATTCGTGCTCAGGAGTGAAAATATTAATAATTATTATGCATAAAGAAGAAGAGGCAGGTCTCAGTGCTCAGCTGTGATTTTATTGGTCGACACATAAAAGTCACAAACATGACAACAAATCTTCCGAATATTGTCGTGGAACTTCACTTTGATTGCCTGATCATAGAAATTTGCAATTTGTAAAAAAAAGTTAATCTCCAATTTACAAAGCTTTCCAGCAAATTGATTTTAAATCAGTGTGTGCGTGTGTGTGTGTGTGTGTGTGGGGGGGGGCTCTGGGTTTCAAAGGATGAGAAGTGTGAAGTTTGAAGTCATCTGGATAGGCATATGTTGAGGAATGGGAAAAATATTTTCAGAGTAGCCAAGTTTTTATCAATAGAATGTGACCTCATCACACTGCACCGATCAGGGCTAGTGTTAGCGTAATTAGCACTACTATGCTATTAACTATTAACTGTAAACTAGCTGTTCAAAGTTTCTCCTCCGGCTGGTAGAAAACATCTGTCCGATCACCCAGAAACAGGAACGCCTGTCAATCAAAACAGATTCAAATCCCGAGGACGACGAGCTGAAACACAAATTATGTCAACTTGACATTGTAATGAAGTTGCATAAATCAGACAGCTGCTGTTAGCCTCCGTTAGCTTCAAGCTAAATATACGTGGCTGGCTCTTTCTACATTCTGGAGTCACTAAGATGTGATGGAGGAGGTAAAACATCTTAATGAGCTCAAGACTCCTATTAGTGAGTACTTGAAAGGTAAAATACAGGTTTTGTGTGAAGTAACTTTTTAAGCAACGAGTAACATGAATTATACTATATTCATAAATTTGTCCAACAGAGATCAACACACCTTTCTCCTCACTCGTCCAGGCCTTTCTTAGATGACCCATCCCTGGTCTTGGCCCTCAACTTGTTCACCTGTGACTCAGCGATATCAGCCCTCTCCTCTGCCTCCTCCAGTTCGTGCTGCAGCTTGCGGACTTTGGCCACGTTGATGTTCGCGGCCTCCTCTGCCTCCTCGGCCGCATGTTTGTAGGACTTTACCTTCAGCTGCAGTTTGTCCACCAGGTCTTGGAGACGAGACATGTTCTTGCGGTCTTCCTCAGTTTGGTAAGTGAGTTCCTTGATACGTCGTTCGTACTTGCGAACCCCTTTGATGGATTCTGTTCCCCTCCTCTGCTCTGCCTCCAGCTCGTTCTCCAACTCTTTAATACGAGTCTCTAGTTTCTGGACTTGCTTCTTGCCGCCCTTCATGGCAATCTGCTCAGCCTCATCCAGACGGTGCTGCAGGTCTTTGATAGTCTGCTCCATGTTCTTCTTCATGCGCTCTAAATGGGCGCTAGTGTCCTGTTCTTTCTTCAGCTCCTCGGCCATCATGGCTGCATCGGTAATGGCCTTCTTTGCCTTCTCCTCAGCGTTGCGGTTTTCCTGTATGGCCTCCTCCATCTCGTTCTGCAGGTGGAGCAGGTCAGCTTCATGCTTCTTCTTCTGGTTGATAAGGCTGGTGTTTTGGGAGTGCAGGAGTTGCATGCGCTCTGTCGAGTCCGTCAGCTCCTGTTCGGCCAGTTTCCGGCTTCTTTCTGTTTGCTCCAGAGCAGCCCTCACTTCCTCCAACTCAGCCTGAATCAGGTTATTTCGGCGTTCCAGGAGAGCGATGTTCTCTCGCAGGTCATCATTGCCATGCTGGGCATCATCCAACTGCAGCTGAGCGTCCTTCAGGAATCCCTGGAGGCTCTTGAGTTGTTTCTGGGCATCAGCTGCCTGCCTGTTTGCTTGGCTGAGCTGAATCTCCATCTCATTGAGGTCACCGTCCATCTTCTTCTTGACTCTCAGGGCCTCGTTGCGGCTCCTGGTCTCAGATTCTAGTGATGACTGAAGTGACTCCAGCATTCGTTGGTAGTTTCTTTTGGCTTGCTCCATTTCCTCATCTTTCTCTGCCAACTTCCGCTCCATGTCAGCCTTCACTTGGTTGAACTCCAACTGAGCTCGGAGAATCTTGCTTTCTTCATGCTCCAGGGAACCTTCTGCCTCCTCCAGCGCTGACTGGAGCTCAGACTTTTCTTGCTCAAGCTGCTTTCGAATCTTCTCCAATTCATGAGCACTCCTGCCACCCTCACCAAGCTGATCGGTGAGGTCAGAGATCTCCTCCTGAAGGTTCTTGTTTTCTCTCTTCATGGTCTCCAGTTGGTCCAGGGACTCCTCATAGGCATTCCTCAGTTTGAAGAGTTCCGTGCTCAGAGATCGAGCCTCCTTCTGGGAAGCCTCCAGCTCACACTGTGATTCCTCAAACTTTTGTTTCCATTCTGCGATAACTTTATCAAAAGTTCGTTGCTTTTTGTCCAGTGTTGCAGAAGCTGCATTGGATCTCTCCAGATCAAGCATCAGGTCTTCGATCTCATTCTGGAGACGGTGTTTTGTCTTCTCAAGGGATGAACACTTAGCGTTCACTGCTTCAATGGCCTCCTCTGCCTCCTGCAGTCTCTGAACCAGCTTCTTCTTTGCATCTTCGAGCTCTTCTGTTCTTTGGATTCCATCAGTTTCGTATTTTGTTCTCCATGCTGAGACCTCAGTGTTAGATTTGGAGAGAGCTCTCTGGAGCTCCGCCTTAGCCTCCTGCTCCTCTTCAAACTGCTCTCGGAGCAGATCACAGTCGTGGCGAGCAGATTGGACAGCGTGGGCGAGCGCATTTTTGGCTTTGACTTCCTCTTCCAGTTGTCTGCGAAGATCTTCTACCTGTTGGCTGTATGAGGTCTTCCCTCTGGTCAGCTGTGATATCAAACACTCCTTTTCCTCCATCTGCCGTCCAAACTCACCATTCTCAGTGAGCAGCTTGGCCCTCTGGGTAGTCAAGTCATTGATGGCCCTTTGTGCTTCCTCATATTTACTCTTGCACTCGTTCATGTTGTCCTCCATTGTTCGGCACATCTTCTCAATGTTAGACTTGTTCTTCACCAAACTCTCCATATTAGATGACAAATCATCCAGCTCCAGCTTCAGTTCGCTCTTTTCCTTTTCCAGCTTCTGCTTCACACGTTGCAAGTTATCTATCTGTTCACCCAATTCGGCGACACTGTCAGCGTGCTTCTTCCTCAGGGATGCAGCAGTGGCCTCGTGCTGGAGGGTGGATTCCTCCAGCTCCCTGCGCAACTTCTGAAACTCAGCATCTCTTTTCTTACTGAGCTCCACCTGCACAGATGTGGCTCCACCTGCCTCCTCTAGCCGCTCACTGATGTCCTCAAGCTCACGGGAGAGGTCGGAGCGCTGCTTCTCAACTTTGGCTCGGACTGCACGCTCGGCGTCAAGCTCCTCCTCCAGCTCCTCAATTCTGGCCTGGTTTTCTTTCAGCTTCTTTTGGAGCTGAGATGACGCTACCTGCTCGTCCTCCAGTCTTGAATTGATTTGTGCAATCTCAAAGTCCTTTTTCTTGTATTTTTCCTCCAGCTGCTGCTTGTCATTCTCTAAATCCATCAAACTCTCCTGATTCAGTTTCAGGTCTCCCTCCAGCTTTCTCTTGGAGCGCTCCAGGTCCATACGGACTTTCTTCTCTTGCTCCAACGAGCCCTCCAGATCATCCACCTGCTGCTCCAGCTTTGTTTTGGCTTTAGCCAAGCTGTTAGCTTTGTCTTCTTCACTTTGAAGGTCATCCAGTGTCTGCTGATGAGCCTCCTGCAGTGCCCTCTTCTCTTTGGTGAGCTTCATGATGTTCTCATCCTGAGAGGCCATCTCCTCCGTCAGGTTTTTCACCTTATTCTCTGTGGCATGTTTCTCCTTCTCAACCTTGGCCAAAGTCAACTCAAGGTCATCTATATCTTTCTTTAACTCAGAGCACTCATCTTCCAGCTTCCGTTTCTTGGCTGTGAGGTCTGCATTAAGCTCCTCCTCATCCTCTAGTCTTTCTGTCAGCTCTTTCAGCTTAGCCTCCAGTTGAATTTTGCTCTTTATGAGCTGTTCGCAGCGTTCCTCAGCATCTGTCAACGTATCCTGTTCTGACTGAATTTGCAAAGTCAAGTCATTCTTTTCTTGGAGAAGAGTCACTATTTTCTCCTCTAGTTCCTTTCGTCTTGCTTCTGATTTCTCTAGAGCTTCCTTTGTCTTATTGAACTCATCCTTCATGTTGGCCATCTCCTTCTCAGACTCGGCACTCTTGAGCAGTGGTTTGATCTTGAAGAAGAGCTTCATCCAGGGCCAGTTCTTCACACCCAGGAAGGAGCGAAGGTTCCACTGGATCACCATGAGGGCGTCTCTGCGCTCCACTAGCTTAGCAAACTGGGCCCTCATCAGTAGTGCCCGAGCATTGGCCTGGATCCTGGTGATGATACGAGAAAGTTGCTCATCCCGCATCTCCTCCAGTGTACCCAGCAGTCCTGCTTTAAAGAAGACTTTGGTATGGCCAAACTTGTACTGAGTGTGGTCAATGTCCAGGGATCCCAGCAATTTCTCAGCACTCTTCTTGCAGTCAATAAACTGACCCTCGGGGATGGCTGAGGCATTCAGGATTCTGTAGCGCTGCTTGAAGTCTCCATAGAGCACTCTGTTTGGGAAACCCTTCCTACAGATCCTGATGCCTTCCAGGACACCGTTACAGCGCAGCTGGTGCATCACGAGACAGTTGTCCATGACTCCCGGAGTTTTTCTCTCATTGGGAATCAGACAGCGGACAAAGTGAGGGTGTGTAGTCTTCAGGTTGTTCATCAGCTTGTTCAGGTTTTCCCTGTGAAGAGCAGAGACTGTTTGGAAGGAGGAGCCTTTCTTTTTCGCACCTTTGCTGCCTCCCTTGTCACCACTATCAGCTGCAGAATAACTTGAAAACAGCAGACTGAGGAGCTTAAGAGCTGACTTCTGGTAAAGACCCACCACCGTTTCATTCAAAGGATCCTTGTTTTTCACCAGCCAGCCACCAATGTTGTAGTCCACAGTACCTGCATAGTGAACCAGGGCAAAATGGGATTCTGCTTTCCCTTTTGTGGCCCTTGGCTTCTCAAACATTTTGTTCTTGCCCAGATGATTATCATAGAGCTTGGACTTGAAGGTCTGATCACTGGCTTTGGGAAACATGCATTCTTCCTCCAGAATTGACAAGATCCCCAGAGGTTTCTCAATGAGATCAATACAAGCTTGCAGGTCCATCCCAAAATCAATGAACTCCCAGTCAATGCCTTCTTTTTTGTACTCCTCTTGTTCCAGAACAAACATGTGATGATTGAAAAACTGTTGCAGCTTTTCATTGGTGAAGTTGATGCACAACTGCTCAAAGGTGTTGAAGTCAAAGATTTCAAATCCGGCGATATCCAGAACTCCAATGAAGTACTGTCGGTGCTGTTTCGTGTCCAAGGACTGGTTGATTCTCACCACCATCCAATTGAACATCTTTTCATACACCGACTTTGCTAGAGCACCGATAGCGTAGTAGACTTGGTCCACGCTCTGGCCTTTGGTGACGTACTCGTTTCCTACCTTAACTCTGGGATGACACAGCCCTTTGATGAGGTCAGCAGAGTTCAGCCCCATCAAATAAGCTGACTTATCAGCAGCCTCTGTCCCGTCAGGCTCAGCCTGCTCCTCACGCTGCTTCTGCTTGAACTTCATGTTACCATAGTGCATTATGGCGCCGGTCAGTTTGTAGACACCCATTTTCTCCTCTGAAGTAAAGCCGAGCACATCGAAGGCACTGTCTGTGGCCATCAGCTCCTCTGAGTCATTAATGGAAGCTACTGTCACCTCTCCTTGCGAGATATAGGAGTAGTCGTACGGGTTGTTCGTGATTAGCAGCATGTCCAGCAGCTCTGGCTTCTGATTGGACAGGATCTGATAGAAGATGTGGTAGTTCCTTTCAGCCTTGAGCTGAAAGGTGACACGAGACTTTTCCAGCAGGTACGTCTCGATGTCAGCAGATGACAGCTTCCCACTTGTTCCAAAATGAATTCGGATAAATTTTCCAAAACGAGAGGAGTTGTCGTTTCTCAAGGTTTTGGCATTCCCAAAGGCCTCCAGCGCAGGATTCGCCTGGATAATCTGATCCTCCAGAGTCCCTTTACTGGTGTCCTTTTTGCCAGCACTGCTCACGGCAGCAATGCTGGCAAAGTATTGGATGACTCTCTTGGTGTTCACAGTCTTCCCAGCTCCGGATTCTCCGGTGATGAGGACAGACTGGTTTTCTCTGTCTGTCAACATGTACTGGTAGGCATTATCAGAGATGGAGAAGATATGAGGCGGAGCCTCGCTTCTTTTCTTCCCTCTGTAGGCTGACACCACCTCGGCATCATAAACAGGAAGCCATTTGTAAGGATTGACAGTGACACAGAAGAGCCCAGAGTAGGTGTAGATCATCCAGGCAGCATAACGCTCTTTAAGGTTAAACAGCACGGCGGGCTCATGGAGAAACGTGAACATCGCCATGTCTTCAATTTTATCAAATTTAGGTGGGTTCTGAGGGTGGATGTCAGCTTCCTTTGCAGTCACTGTTGTTCCGTCCTCCTTCTTGACAGTCACCATCGCTCCGTCTTTGCTCTGGATTTGCCCCTTCATGTACTCTACCTTATCGTCAACCACGAAGCATTCAGTCTTGATATCGAAAGCCCTGGTCTGCGCCTCTAGACGCTCCTTTTCTGACTTCCTCAGGTAGGGAGCAGCCTTCCCAAACTCGGCCATCAGAGCATCACCCATGGTTGAGGGGGGAAGGTCGGTAGCAGTAAGAAGAGAACCTGAAGTGAATAGTCTTCCTTCTGATGATCGGAGTGCAACTGCAGACTCTTTCCAGCACTCAGACCTTTATAAGATGTCCAGTGGACCAAATTAGGAGACAAAAGGCCGATGCTAAATTGGTCCCAGGAGGTGGAAGCATCCTGAGGGCAATTTGGGGACCTTTGACTGTTAGAGTCCATCTTTGGAAAAGCAGAGTTTCACTGCTTATCTGCCTCCTGATAGAGATTCCTGACACCTCTCCATTTAGACACCACTCAGCTTCCACTGGTTCCTCCGTCTGTTCCACAGCTTCAAGCCTTTGAGACCATCAGTAAACTTAACTTGGTAAGAAGTATTTTCCCTCTGATGTAGTTTCAAGGTCCTAAATGTCAAAGGACATTTTTGTTTTGATTCATCAAGTGCTTTTTACACCAGGATCCGTATTTTAACTGTTTAAAGAATAAGGACACGTGAACATCAATTTTTGACTTTTTGTTTTGTATAATTTTAAAAGAGGACTCAGAACCCCCCGTGATTTCAAAGCTGTTGTACTGTAATGTGCTCGAACCTTTCATGTATGGACCCGATTTAAAACGCAACCTCCAAAAGTACATTTGAAAAGAGTGAAATCGCCGTTTTGGTGCCATCAGTGACATTTAGCCTGATTTTGTGTTTAAAGGCTCTGGAGGTTCCAAGGTCCCTACTGAGCCTGAAATTTGTAAATGAGTGAATTACGAGGAACCTCTCTGAGACAGACAGAAAACAAACCCCAGAAATAAAGGAGACTGATCTGGGACCTCTGATCCCCTCTGATTTTTACAAAATGTTTTGTAATATTCTCAATCTCATAGCCAATAAAAATACTTTCAAAACTTTTGTTTTGAAAAATTTAACTAAATTTACATTTTTTTCACTTTCAAATTTGTGTGTATATTTGTACACTTGCTCATTTACATTCCTGTGAATTGTATATTATGTCCAGTAATCCGATACTGGCTGGACACCTTTGGTGGTGTCAGTCAGTCCAGGTTTGTTGGCTCTGAGGGACAAACAAAGCCAGGACTGAGCAGCAGTTTTCAGTTGATGATAAACATCATTTATCAATTCTTGATATGTTTGAAACGCTGCAGCAGAAACTCCCCCCGCCTGGCTGGAAGGTTCCATCTGAGGGTCCGAGGCGTCTCTTTATCTCATCGCCTCAAAACGGAGACCAGAGACACTCCAGCTCTCATCTGACAGCACATTTGAACACAGACTCACTTTGCTCTCTTGAGTATTGAAGCCTTCTCATGTGGTATAGGAGGGCCTTCTCCAGGCGGGGTATCGCGACCCCGGAGGTCTTGGGGGGGGGGGGGGGGGGGTTGTCTTCCAAAGGTCCTCAGGAAAATCAGGACAAGTTTCATTCATTTGTCTGAGCTTTACCTGAACCTGTGTCCTGTTTACTCTCCCTCTCTCTCTCACACACTCACAAAGCACAATGGCAGCAACACCAACATTTGACATTATTTTCCACTTTCACAAAATAATTCAGTAATCAAGATCAGTCCGGATCGAATCATCAAATACTGCCTCATTTTCATTATTTTACCCATTTAAATGCTTTTCCTGTCTTGATGCCACTGGAAGTAGAAGGGGTGTCTTTGGTACAGCGTTACCATATTAACCCAACACCAGCTGACTCCACTCCACACACACACACACACACCTCACTCTATCCTGACAACCACACTAACATGTAAAATGGTGCCACAAGGTGGAAATGAGTAACATCTACAAATTTCAAGGGAAAAAGCTCAGAAGGACACCCAGCTCTGATGGACGAGGGTTCAAATATTGCAGTTTTAAACGGCAAATTTTCCGAGTTTGACAGAAGAAATGTAACAACTTTGTGTGCACAGTGTGTTAAGAGCTTTTTATGAAGCTGCATTCATCCACTACGATCACAAACACAACCAGGTGGTCTTAGGCTGCTTATATCAAAACTATCAGTTGCTTGGTTGTGGAGAAAATGTCCTGTCACTGAGGTTTCACTGTTCCTGGTCTGCTGAGGACCTCTGGGAGACTCCTGAGAGCCACTTAAACAAAGCACACACACACACACACACAAACACATCGAGAAGAAAACGTTCAAAAAAAACCACCACCAAAAGGAACTCTCCTTCACAAACAGAACTCACTTGGTTTATTAAGAGCTTTAGAAAGGCTTGTCTTTATCGGCCGTCGTCTGTCCAAACCCCCAAGAAATGAGAAAAGCTTCGGAGGAACACAAAGCTTGTTGAGACGACGACGTTCCGCTCCGTTTCCGGTCAAACATTTGGAGCCAACTAGAACTCACTGATCAACATCTGGACGTTTGTGTGAGGCCAACAGCTGGTTAACATTTTCAGGTTCTTTTGCGCGTCTGCTTCGTCCTCCAGGGAGGTTTGAACCATGAGTCAGCTGACCAACACGGCCCCAGAGACACCGGTGATGCAGGTCCAACATGGACGGCAGAATCCAGGTCTTTATGGACCAAATCAGGAGATGATGAGTTGAGTCCGTCCAGGACGGCGTTCTCTGGTTCCTGTCGGCTTCAAAACCAACTGCACTGAACTGAGGTGGGCAGTTCCGTGGGTAGTCAGCATGACGGCATGGGTCGGGTATGGTTGAGGTTCTGGTGGGTCTGAGTGGGTTTTCAAGCGGTGTGAATGCTTCACACCCTCAGACTGTTGACAGGAGTTCAAGTTGTGTCAAGCGTTGAGTTCAGCTGACGCTCAACTCAACCAGTGAGGGAATTGCTGAACTCACCGAACTGAATTGGTGTGGAACTGGTTTTAGTTACGAGGTGCTTTTCAACTGGTTTGGAGCCGCTTCCAAGAGACACTGGGCTGCAAATAAATTTCAGTCACTACTGGTGTGAGTTAGTTTTACCCAAATTATATTTCAATCCCGACTACTTTAGTTACAAATGTTGTCATAGCTGATCTGGGACCAGTTTAGGTTCACCACTGTTCCTAGCAGGGGTTTGATCTCATTAGGGACCGGTGAACTGGTTCTGAATTAGTTCTTGTTGGTTTGTTAGTGGTTAGGGATGTTTGCATGCTTCAACTCATCATCAGATCAGTTTGATCAGGTGGATCCTAAATGACGAAGCACTGATGTGGAGTTTTCTCAGTCTGATTATTAAATACCAGCTATAACAAATGGAGCTACGCCGCCATGACACCACCTGTACGTGACTCATAAGGCATCTGAGTAAGTCCAAGTATGACACACAGTCCGGTCCAGCATGTTGGGACTCAACTGGTTCCCATGGATGGACCATTTCTAGTGTTTTTCTGTTGAACTTTTTATAACCTGCTTGTGCCAGCCCACCCACCCATCATGCATCACTATGAAGACGAGAGGAAGGAGAAAAAATCGGTCGACGCACCACTACAGGAAAGGCACCAATCACAGAGCATTTAGGCCAGCGATTGTCACGCCGTTGTGACACAGTGAACGCAAAGCTGCTTGGTTACAGGACAGGAGGGAGGTTCACAAGACAGCAAACAAACCAGGAATCACAAGTCTTAGATCTCCAACTGTGCTTGCAAGCTCCACCCTCAAACGCTTCTTCAGAGACTTCAGTATTCAGAGCACAGAGCTGACATCAAAGCTAGGAACCGCTACCCCAAAGCTCAAGGCACCGTAGGCCCCAGAGACACGAACAGAAACTTGAACCAGCAGTTCACCCCAAACGGAAACTGAACTCCTGCAGAAGAACTGTACACCTGAACCATGGAGGTCCTTCCTCTCATCGCATCTGCACTGCCAGTAGGAACGGTCACATGACACAAGCCAGCTGACAGGAGGTGTAGGAAGTACTGAGGTTAACAAACAAGCTGCTCCTGTTTACATGGCTTTTCTAAAATGGCCGTCACTGGCGCTGTATTGGCTCGTCTTGGACCAGTCAATGAAGGCTTAAGTTGCTTGCTGTTCCTCTCGCTACTGGACCTAAAAAGGTTCCCCAGAACAGGGTTCTGAGAACAAAAATGGTTTCAGAGTTTGTGTCGTCCAAACACACCACAAAGATGGTAGTTTCCTTTGGTCCAACAGTGCCTGAAGGGGACCTCTCTTGGAGTTCACTATCTGTCCCGTAGCGCGTTCACACTGCGAGCAACACGACCACTGACCAGCGACTTGTGACCTGTAGACCATTCAGGAAAATCCAGGAGAAAATCTATCCAGTGCCGTTGAACAATCTGATGAGAGGTCCGACTTTGGTACATTCCAGCACTGAAGTGGTTCCAGTAAACAGGACCATCACTGATTGACAGCTACAATTTCTTTGGGTTGTTTTGTTGGTTGATAGTTCATAAAGTCATTTCAGTGTCTGGAAAATGTAGAAAATCTATTGTTTGTTTTTCTATGAAACCAAAATTTAAAAAAAAGCCTCTTTTATAAATATTCTGAGAAGTTCAGTTTTAGACTGACGTCTTTCAGTGTCAGCAAAAATGACATTTTGAGTTAAACTTCCCTTTTTAAAGAGATTTTTTCAACCAAATGTTAGTTGTAACTTTGGATTTCTCTTTGCTTGGGACCGATACTTCGAGTCCATTCTGAAAAAGCGACCGTATTTATTACAAGCAAATTGTTGTGTGAGGCTTCAATCTGTCTCTAAGAGAATTTGACCATTTTCAGAATATTGGTGGATGCACAATATGTCATTGACAGAGTCTGTTCCAATTGGCTGGGTCTTCAGAGGGGGGCGCTGCCACTCAAAGCGGCTCCTCGCTGGGTACTATACCCTGTGGGTGGGACATGGACGCGCCTATCGGCTCAAATAAGGTCAATGGCGAGGTCGACTTCCATTTTGATACCGAATGTTTATACGCCAGTGGAGTAAAGAGGGAAACTAAACATCGGTTCTCAAATGACCAGCTTTCAGATATTTTGACATCCCTTCTTTATGTCATCTTATCAAATAAACGCTACGGACATTTGCCCGAGGCCCCGCCCACCATGAGTCCCTGCTCGCAGCGTGAACGCCTCTTTAGGTTATGCATATTCTTAAAAAGTGCAGATCAAAAACATTGTCTTTTTGGTGTTCAAGTGCATACATTTGTTCTCACATTTATGGCTTTTAATAGGAACAATCTAGAATAACTAGGAGGACGTCCGGGGTTCTATAGTCTCTTGGTGTGTTTGGAGTTATAGTGGCTCCTCATGTCTTTGCGGAGGCGGAACTTCTCTCCACAGACACCGCATATGTAGAGATGGATGTCCATGTGTTTCTCTAGCTGTTCCCCGCCAGGGAAGATCTGGAAGCACACCTGGCAGATGGTTTCCCCGGCCGAGAGGTGGGAGATCATGTGCCTGACGTGGTCGTGTTTTAGGAAGGTTCCCTGGTCGCAGACGGGGCAGACGTAGCGCGCCATGCCTTTGTGCATATCGGTGTGCAGCCTCAGCTGGCGCTCCCTCAGAAACTGTTTCCCACAGGTCTGGCAGGTGAACTGCTTCTCCTTGGTGTGCACCGTGTAGTGCTCCCTCAGGTGGCAGCGCTGGTAGAAGCCTTTACCACAGATGCTGCAGAAGTGCTTGCGCCGGTGGTCTGGTTCGCCACCTTCCTCCAACAGCACCGGACGGAACAGCTCCTGGTCATGGCAGGCCAAGGCGTGCTCCAGTGCCAGGCTCTCGTTCTGGAAAAGCAAGCCACAATGAGGGCAGGCCAGGTCAGTGGCCTCCAGCAGGCCCTCTTCCATCCCCTGCGCCTCCTCCAGCAGGGACACCTCATCCTCCCCATGGGAGTCAGACTCTGTGCCGTGGGATTCCCCACAGCGCTCTGCGTGCTCCTGCAGCTGTCGGCCTTTGATCAGCACTTGACCACACCTTCCACAAGCACATATATGGCCCATGTGATTGGACAGGTAGTGAGCAGACTTGTCCTCCTCAGCTAACAAGGCGCCACACAGTTCACAGGGAGTAGAGTCGCCTTCCGGCTTCTCATCTTTGACCTTTCGGAGCTTTGCTGGGATTCCTGAATCTTCACTGCTGCACATCTCAAAGGGTTCGCTTCTGGTCTCCATGTTAGCGGAGACTCCGGGCTCAGGCTCAGACCCTTTCTTCTCTCTCAGCAAGCTTTTCTGTTTGGTATCAGTGAATTGTGCACCAGAATCTCTGGAGTTGTGCTCACCAACCCGGACCATCTCAATCTCAGGGAACGCACCTTCCTCTGGTTCGGTTTTTATGGAGATGTTCCTGTTGGATCCAGCCTCATTAGTTCCAGCTGCCACCGAACGGATAGAGAGGTCGCCGTCAGCTTTGGCCTCTGGCCAGTCCTCCTCACCTTTGCAGATGACCCTGTGTTCCTCTGTGCTTTCAGAGGCGGAGCTTTCAGCCTTGCTCGAATCATTGTCACCATCATTGTTACTTCTTGGCGGGTGGTAGGCTTTCCGGTTCGTGCAGGTCAGGATGTGTTCAATCAAAAGCTTCTCGCAGCTGAAAACAAAGCCACAATCATCGCAAGTGTAGGTGCGGCCAAACCGAGGGCGGTCTTTGAGAGCTGAGTTCCTCCCCCCGGTTCTCTTTCTCAGGTCACACGGCTGCTCAAGTCCTCCGTCCACAACTGGCGGCACCACGATGAGGGGAGTGATCACTGCCTCCTCCGCTGCGGCGGGCCGACTGATGGTTGCAGGAACACCTGGGTGCCCGGCGGTGCTAGTGACGGCTTTCGGTAAACGCTCCGCTTCTGGTGCAGCAGGCCGCTGTTGCTCATACATGCGGACTCCAAACATCATCTTCCCGTTGGCGGCCCCGTTGGAGGAGCTGGAGGAGGATGAGGAGGATGCAGATGAGGACGGGGTGAGATTGGAACTCCTGATGTCCCTGAGGTCCTCCAGCGAGTCAGGGATGTAGTACATCTGGAGGTAGGCCATGGACGCCTTGAGCTCATCGAACTCGTAGCTCCCCACCACGATGCGTCCGAGGTACATGAGCTGCAGGATGAGGTCAAAGCACTCAGCACTGATCTGCATGTTGCTTAGGTCCAGCCGGCCTGCCCCCTGCTGGTCCCGGATGAACATCATTCTGAAGTAGGAGCTGCAGGCTGCCAGGACAGCTTTGTGTGCCCTGAAGTATATGTCACCGATAGCGATGAGGCAGTCACAAAGGAAGCCCCACTCCCGCTGGTTGTTGAGCTGTTGGAGGACATGGTCGCTGTGGCTCAGCCTCGCCATTGCCCTGCAGAGCAAAGGAGACACGAGGAGGAACATGAAACAGCGACATGCTTCCTGCTGGGAGGCGTCGCTCATCACAGCTTCATCACATGCATTTCTTTTCTTTTATCATCAGATTTTGCAAAAAGCGACTCCAGATTTCAGTTTCCTTTTTACATTTGTTGTTTTATTAACCAGTAAAAGTAAGATCAGCATTTGTTCGTTTTCCACAACGTTACATTCATTTATATTAGATAATATATAATAGAATTTATATTATGTTTGATAAAAAAAATCACAAGTAGAAACATATACACACACATGTATACACGTACACACACAAACATGTATACACGCACACACATACATACACGCACACATACATACATGTATACATGTACATACACAAACATGTATACATGCACACACATACATACACGCACACATACATACATGTATACATATACATACACAGTGTCATATATTATATATATATATATATATATATATATATATATATATATAATATATGTGTGTATATTATACACACATATACACACATATAGAGAGAAGCATTATAATTAAAAGAAAAACACACAACACAAATACTTGTTTTCTATTCTTTTCATGTTCATTATGTTTCTATGTCTGAGTTGAAACGTTTGGAAAGTCTGACCAAAAAGCTCAGTTCGCTCAGATATTTGGTTCCGGATTGGACATCCCGCACGTTGTGATGCAGAATCCCGCATCCCAGCAGGCTGATTCCGGTTCACTCATCCACCATCCAACAGGTCCGAATTATTGGCTGATTGACGAGAAATACCTTAGCTTAGAGTTTGTGCTTTAACTGTGGCAGTCACACCAAACTCCTCTGATAAAAGCTGCTATTCAGGCGCCCCGCAACCCTCAGCTCGCTGCACGCCCCCCAATGGCCGCCGAAAGCGAGCGGGAGGGGCCGCTCACGCATGACCCCGCCGTCCGGTAACGGAACCCCTCAGACAAACACACGCGTACCGGAACCAGGTCGTGAGGGAGCAGCGAGGAGGGAGAAGCCGGGCACACCGATGAGCTAAAATGGAGATTACAGCTCCGCCGCGGCGATGAACTTGATCATGCTAACAGCTGCTAGCATGGAGCATTCCGGAAGTTAGTGCAGAGCCCCTCCAAAATAAAACGACCGGCAGCCGTTCCAACAGACCAGAGCACGGAACAAAGCACACAACTGTAGAACTAACGATTAATTTCTACACGGCTGTAATTCGAGCGTCGTTCCGATAGAAGGGAACATTTAAATGAGTTCCAGACGGGACTTGGTTTGAAAGTTAGCACCGGAAGAGGACGTTGTCCGTGCAGGACACTTGACTCTCCTACAGCGATATCTCTCCCGCAAACAGCCCCGCCGCCCCCGCACTGTGCCACCCGCACTCGCAACTCAGAGAGTAGCAGGCCGCGCAGACTAGACCGCTCCCGGCCTGGCAGCGCACGGGCCCGGGCAGCAGACGGTCGACTCACCGTGGTGCCGTAGGCCAGCGGCGGAGCTGCTGTTGCTGCTTTCGGCGTAGGATGTGCGGAGGCTCCGCGGCCCGGGACGGTTCCTCTCCGGCGGAAAGTTGAGACGAAGAAGCCCCTTCGTCTTCTCCTTCTGCTCCTCCTGCTGGATGAAATAACTTCCGCACAAGCCGCCGCTTCGTCAGGGGTGGAAGTCGTGCGGAGCAAAATAAAAGACTTCCGGTCAAAAAGAGGGCTGCAAAATAAAATTGATGCAAACAGAAAAACCTGGAATTTCTCATCCAAATCGGCACACATTTGCTCCTTTTCTAATCAGCTATGAGGAGCAGTGCAGTAAACACATGATTTATTTGCCTTTTACCAGTTGCTTCTGAAATCAAGATAAAATGTAACTTTTTTTAATCGACTGTTTTTCCAAAGAACCTTAGATTATGCTCTGTGGGCTGAACTCTCCTCTTGGTTTGCTGACCAAAGTAGTTTTACTTCTAGACGGAAAAATGTTATTAATCTGACCATAAAAGAGTAAAATATCAACATTAACCATAATACCCTAATGTCAGAGTATAAAAGTAACAATGAAGCGAGAGAGACTAATGTAGCCAGTGCTCATCTCTGCTGGACGCAAACTAGCATTAAATGAGGATTAGCATCAGAGCGCTAGAAGCAGTGTTAGCATTGTTCTGGTTCATCACAGCAGAGTTGCTGGTACCTGTTTAGGTCACTACGTCAGTGTCACTGTCCGTCTCCTCCGTGTCTGGCTAACTAGCATTGCCACAGTCGCCCTCCTGCTGTGGAGCAGCTGCGACAACCCCCATGCTGCCTAGCTAGTAGCAGCCTGGCTAGTAGCAGCTTAGCTCGTAGCAGCCAAGTTAGTAGCAGCCTGGCTAGTTGCCGCGTGACTGAGGTACTGTATAACACAGCGGGTGATGGCTGTCAAAGCCATACAACCAACATGAGTTGAGGAGATGGTTCTGAGCAGTTTAGAACCCTGAGGGATTTCCCCCTGATAGAAGGATGATGGAACATGGTAGAAAGTTCCACTACAAGGAACTTTGAGGAACTCTGCCCAGTCTAAGGCCCACATGACCCCGCGTCCCCCACCATCATCCATCTGCTGCTCGCCAGTGGGGCAACAGAATGTTGGAAATATCAGTCAAGGTAGATATTACACACTTTCTAAAAAAAAACAAAAAACCAATAGCATTAATCAATAATCCAATATGGCTGCCAAAGGAGGCTGGCAGCAGGAGCCTCAGGAGAGCAGGATCCACTCAGGACTGTGAGGTTCATGCTGGTTCTGGTGCTGGTGGCAGTTCTGGACCTGAGACCTCCAGCACAAACCGCCTCAGCGGGAACAGAAGCAGTTTTCTGGAGTTTCATTCTCGTTATAGTTTCATTCTTTTCACGTTCATTAATGAGCTGTCACGCTGCTGCTGACGTGCACGCCTTCATGTTTGATCAGTCACATTCACTCAGTCAGAGCTCAACACGTGAATCACAGGTGACGGAAACTGGGCTCGGCCAGGTTCCCAGCTTCCTACGTCACTGAACGGAATATCCCGAATCGTCATTCAAGATGAAAGGTGTCAGTTATTGATGATCAATTACGCCTGTCTCCTCACGTGACCAGCCCGCTTCCTCTCGCGAGACGTGAGGCGGCTTCTGGCGAGATCAGCGGTGCAGAAACAAATCAGCTCCGGCGTCTGAAGACAATCTGCAGATTTCTGCGGTAAGAACGCCGATTACCGGCCGCCGGGCGCGGCGCGCGTGCGCGGCACAGACACAGGCAGGGCATGGGGTGGATGTGGCGTGCGCACGCGGCCGTGTGCGCGTAGGTGAGACAGGACGCGCGTGCGGCTGAATGAGAATGAGGCGGATGATGGAGGCTGCAGTCGCGACGGTGGCGGCGGGACGTGCACGCGCGCATCCGTGTTGTTGTCTGGTCGCGCGGGTGTCCGGGTGCGTTTCGCTGGTTTGTTTTCATCCAGACCCCCCCCCCCCCTTTCGGCTGGTGTGTGTGTGTGTGTGTGTGTGTGTGTGTGTGTGTGTGTGTGTGTGTGCCTACAACTATTAGTGACCTCATCATCGCCTGAGGTGACAGCAGGTCCATTGCGACACCATCACGTGACCTCCAGGAGGACCTGTGGACACCAGCTCTCCCTCCTCACCTCCTAGCCTCCTAGCCTCCTCACCTCCGAGCCTCCTAGCCTCCTCACCTCCTCACCTCCGAGCCTCCTAGCCTCCTCACCTCCTCACCTCCAAGCCTCTTCACCTCCTCACCTCCGAGCCTCCTCACCTCCTCACCTCCGAGCCTCCTCACCTCCGAGCCTCTTCACCTCCTCACCTCCGAGCCTCCTCACCTCCGAGCCTCTTCACCTCCGAGCCTCCGAGCCTCCTCACCTCCGAGCCTCCTAGCCTCCTCACCTCCTAGCCTCCTCACCTCCTAGCTTCCTCACCTCCTAGCCTCCTCACCTCCGAGCCTCCTAGCCTCCTCACCTCCTAGCCTCCTCACCTCCAAGCCTCCTAGCTTCCTCACCTCCTAGCTTCCTCACCTCCTAGCTTCCTCACCTCCTAGCCTCCTCACCTCCTAGCCTCCTCACCTCCTCACCTCCTAGGTTCCTCACCTCCTAGCCTCCTCACCTCCGAGCAGCTTCACCTCCGAGCCTCTTCACCTCCTCACCTCCTAGCTTCCTCACCTCCTAGCTTCCTCACCTCCTAGCCTCCTCACCTCCGAGCCTCCTAGCTTCCTCACCTCCTAGCTTCCTCACCTCCTAGTTTCCTCACCTCCGAGCCTCATCTATCCATCTATCTATCAATATCAGGACAAACAATTATCAGTTGATTATAGCTGAATTAATGTTCCCTCCTTTGTATGCTTGTGTGTGCGTGTGTGTGTGTGCGTGTGCATGCGTGCGTGCGTGCTTGTGTGTGTGTGTGTGTGTGTTAGGGTCATGGAGGTGTCGACTCACAGCCTCTTCCTGCTGCAGCAGCTCAACGTTCAGAGAGAGTTCGGCTTCCTGTGTGACTGCACCGTCGCCATTGGTAACGTGTACTTCAAAGCCCACCGAGCGGTTCTGGCCGCGTTCTCCAACTACTTCAAGATGATCTTCATCCACCAGTCCAGGTCAGGGCGGTCCAGGGTTCCATAGCATCAGCATGAGCCTCATTCATGACATCATCAGGCTTCACTTCCTGACTGCAAGAGGAAACTGAGGGTTAAAAGTCCTGATTCATTTAAGAACACATTTATACATTAGAACACTTCAAACATGACAAACCAGCTGTTGTCAAGGTTGGTGTGTGACATTTTGACTCTGTGTGTGTGTGTGTGTGTGTGTGTGTGTGTGTGTGTGTGTGTGTGAGACAGCGAGTGTATTAAGATCCAGCCCACTGACATCCAGCCGGACGTCTTCAGCTACCTGCTACACATCATGTACACCGGCATGTGTCCCAAGCAGCCGGTGGACCAGACACGTTTGCAGGAAGGCATCAAGTTCCTTCACGCCTATCAGCTGTGTCGGAAGCCTGGCGAAGGCGCCATTGATGCAGCAGCGGACGCAGTCCGAATGTCCAACCTATACGGCATTCAGATTTCATCCCAGCTGGCTAACAAGGAGACGACAGGAGTTCCTAAAGCCACCACTGTGTCCTGCGGCGCCCCGGAGGACGGGCGGCGAGGGGTGCGGTCACACTCGCAGCTCTCCCTCACAGTTGGGCTAGAAGGTGTCCCATCAGACCACCAGGCGTCTGCACTACGCAATGTTTGTTCAGTGGCGTCCGGAGATGACTCGGACATCTCAACTCGCATCAAGCAGGAGCGGGTGGAGGATGAGGATGGCGAGGGGGAGGAAGGACAGGGGGCGGGGTCTCCAGCTCAGGACAGCAGCCCCAGTCAGAGTCTGCTCTTCAAAGAGCGGCAGCTGGTCCTGCTGTGTCCGCGCTGCGGCGAGCGCTGCTCGTCTCCTGAGGGTCTGCGAGAGCATCTATTTAGCCACGCCCTTGACCCCACCCGCCTCATGGAGGGGCTGACCCAGAGCAGCGAGCTGGACACTGGCGGGGAGGAGGGTCCACCGGGCAGCCGGGGCCCGCTGGATGCTGGGTGTCTGGAGGAGGCCCTGCGGCAGAGCCAGGCGCTGGCTAACCAGCTGGCAGCTGAGCTAAGGAGGAGCCGGGGGGGAGGGGAGAGCAGCCCCGCCCCCGCCGCCATCATGCACTCACGCAAACGTAAGATCGCTTGCGCTGTCTGCAGTCTGCGCTTTTCTCATAAGAGCCAGCTTCAGGAGCACATGTACACACACACGGGCAAACCGTCACGCTACCACCGCTACAACCGCCTCTGCAGCCAGCTCTTCCAGGCCTCTGCACACTTCTGTGAGGGCGCCACAGAGCCTGGGGGAGTGGGCGGGGCCTCGACAGGTGCCACCACACTATCAGATGAGGCCAACAGGGACGCTCAAGACAACGGCAGCTCCTGCTACTCACTGGACTCTGAGATCTCCCAGGAAAGCGTGGACGGCGTGCCAGTCGAGTGACATCATCAGATGTTGTGGCGAGTTGTGTTGTATGTTCCTGTCCTCCACTGCTGTCTGGTGGTGCTGTACCTGTGCAGGTGTGTGTGGACTTCAGTCATGTGATCATAATGTGATGCTGAAGAGTTCTTGCATTTTCAAACCGCTGCCATGTCAAATGTCACGTCACCTGACAGTCGCTGAGTGTCTGGACTCAGAACCTGTATGAATGTACGTGTCCAAACATTTTTAAATCTTGTTGTTAAATTAAAATCAAGGTTTGAATGAGAGCAGCTGAAAATTGTCATTAATATTCAGTTTTCATCCCTGCTGACAAGATTTTCAGAGTAAAAGCTCAGTTGTGTTTGACAGTCGAACCTTGGGCACCTGGCTCGACACATAAACTCGAGTCCTGACGTGGATGTCAAGCTAAGGAGAAGAAGATATCACTTGTCTCAACATAATGTTTTTTCTTGCCCTCCTAGAACACATGCATTCTCTTTACTGGCCAACAGGAGGCGACATCACTGGATCCACCCTGAACATGCACATTCTACGTAGAAAACTGGATTAAAAAGTGATCTTTCCTGTGATATCCAGGTCCCTGCCGGTGCTACGCCAGCGCTGGAACCCCAAAAATACACCTTTTCCCTTGTTTTTGCTTTTGCTTGAACTTTCTCTTCTGGCAACTTGTGTAGTGACCCCTGCTGGCCATGAGAAGGAGTGACGTCCCTTCTTGGCCCCTCTGGCTGCATCCATCACTCACAGCGGATGAAAAATTAGATTCTCCACTCAGAACATTTGTGACCCGAAGACCAGCAGGATTATGGTGTTGCTAGGAGACAGAAGGACAAACGAAACCTAGGATAATACTTAGAGAATATTTTCACAGGTTTACTTCGCCATCCTCCACATCACCAGACTTCTTTCTCAAAACAAGGAATTTTCACTTTTCACACTTTAAAAATCTTTGTCTTTGAATCAGAGATACAACATGTTTTTTTTATCAAAATAGAAAACAATATTGTGCTTATTCTATTCTGATAGATGTTTTTATATTAAAACTTGAATGATACAACTAGATAATATTTTCATAATACTGTTGTTTCTTCGAACGCACGCATCACTTTTGTCATCGTTATGTTAATTTCATGCAGGGTTGAAAGTTGTATGAAACTAAGTTTCTGACAGTTTGATGACAAACCGACCCAAACCCTCACTGTGCCACACTTTTTGTGTGTGCCAGCATTAAAGAATATTCAGTGAAACTGGAGTGGAAGTAGAGTCCTTCACATCCCCAG
Organism: Aulostomus chinensis; assembly: GCF_037954235.1. NCBI lineage: Eukaryota > Metazoa > Chordata > Actinopteri > Syngnathiformes > Aulostomidae > Aulostomus > Aulostomus chinensis. Next base: position 24,604,351 of record NC_141339.1, read on the forward strand.
TGATGCTTTATTTTGAAGGGCCCACAGAGCAGGAAGTCAGGAAGCACACTGTCCAGCTGGTCACATGACTTGTGCTTGTGGATTTCATTTTGCGGCTGTTTTTAAACGGTGATGAAAGTTTGAGTGACAGTTTGTTTCTAAGTGTGTTTTTTGTGTTTCACTGTAAAAGAAAAGAGTTAATGTTTTGTAAAAACGTCTGTTTTTTCATCAATGGAACAATAAAGTTTTGGAAATAAATGTCTTTTTCCACCAATCACATGCAGCTTTGCTGGTTGAACTGAAGATGGTTTGTGGTCTGGTCGTGCAAAAACATGGAAGATGATAAGATAACCAGTCTAAACACAACTAGATCTAATTCACCTTAAACTAGAAACACAATAATGCTGGGCGAATAAATATACACATTAATAATAAAGGCGTTTGAAATCAGACTGTGGTGAAATCTGTACAATAAAATCAAAGCCACACTTGCGATGATTCTCACCTGTCGGAGCGACAGTACAACCACGGTTCACTTCCTGTCAGGTGTCGTCAGGTTGGACGTGACGTCAGCAAATAGCAGCAACGTAAGACTCTTCAGGAATACGAAGACTTTAATCTCATTTTGACATACCATGTTGTCACCGATCATCACCAGAAGCTGCAAAATAAATATTAATAGATTTTCAATGGAAAGCACAAAGGAACTGATCGATTATTTGTTCCTTAGTCATTGGTCATTCATGAGGCTCCGTGTTTTCATTGTTGTGTCAGTGTTCTTCCTCAGAGACGCTGTGTTACTGATGTTTGGTATTTTAATATCACTTTTCCTGTTCATGAAGCAGATCAGGGAGGAGGTGTTTGTAGTCCAACAGGAAGTGGTCGTGTCAGGGAGGAGGTGTTTGTCGTCCTACAGGAAGTGGTCGTGTCAGGGAGGAGGTGTTTGTAGTCCTACAGGAAGTGGTCGTGTCAGGGAGGAGGTGTTTGTAGTCCTACAGGAAGTGGTCGTGTCAGGGAGGAGGTGTTTGTAGTCCTACAGGAAGTGGTCGTGTCAGGGAGGAGGTGTTTGTAGTCCTACAGGAAGTGGTCGTGTCAGGGAGGAGGTGTTTGTAGTCCTACAGGAAGTGGTCGTGTCAGGGAGGAGGTGTTTGTAGTCCTACAGGAAGTGGTCGTGTCAGGGAGGAGGTGTTTGTAGTCCTACAGGAAGTGGTCGTGTCAGGGAGGAGGTGTTTGTAGTCCTACAGGAAGTGGTCGTGTCAGGGAGGAGGTGTGTTTGTAGTCCAACAGGAAGTGGTCGTGTCAGGGAGGAGGTACGTTTGTAGTCCTACAGGAAGTGGTCATGTCAGGGAGGAGGTGTGTTTGTAGTCCAACAGGAAGTGGTCATGTCAGGGAGGAGGTGCGTTTGCAGTCCAACAGGAAGTGGTCCTGTCAGGGAGGAGGTGTGTTTGTAGTCCAACAGGAAGTGGTCGTGTCAGGGAGGAGGTGCGTTTGTAGTCCAACAGGAAGTGGTCATGTTAGGGAGGAGGTGTGTTTGTAGTCCAACAGGAAGTGGTCATGTCAGGGAGGAGGTGTGTTTGTAGTCCAACAGGAAGTGGTCATGTCAGGGAGGAGGTGTGTTTGTAGTCCAACAGGAAGTGGTCATCTCCTGGTTCCTCTATAAGCAGAACGTCTTCACAGGGTTCGGGACTCATTCCTGTGCTGCTCCATTGACTCCTAAAAAATGTCAATTGTTCATAGAATGTCTAATTTCATGGATTTAAATGGAAAAGTCACTCTGACCTGAGGGCCCCCTGGAAGACCCTTGAATGGACTCCATGGGGTCCCTGCCCTCACTTTGAGAAACTGGCAGCTCAGATGTTTGTTGTGGATGAGAAGCTACAGAGGAACACCAAAATGGTGGCTCCTGATCTTCAGGGAGTCACCCTCTCTCTGTCCTTGCCGCCTTCTTAAAGAAGCTGTTTCTGCAAAGCTCGATGCCAATCAGTGTGGTTGCCGTGGCAACTGGGTCGGAACAGCGGAGGAAAGCAAAAAGCTCGGGAACCCCCCCTCTCTCAGAGGGACACATCTGTCAGTTGCACAGGAAGCCAAACTGAGACACAGGTGAGATTTTGACTTTGATGACATCATCGGGGCACATCTGCTACCTCATCTGCTCTAATGGTGAGCTCGGTCTGTCTGAAGTACCTGTGAAGGAACGAGGAACCGGTCTGATAAAGTTCTAAGTCAGTGGGATGATGATGGTGATGATGATGATGATGATGATGGTCCCCTGTCATGGCGGCGCACAGCCTCCTGTGACTGGTGCATGGGGTTTGACCTGGGGTTCTCAAAGTTGGGTTCAGGGGCCAATGAGTGGTCTTGTGGGTCCTCAGGAGGGTCCTGGGGAATCATTCAACAACTCTTCAGCCCTTGACAAGTTTTCAACATGTGACATTTGATCAGAATTTAGCAGTTAGACAGAGTTTTCTGTCAACAGATTCAAACCGATCAGAGGTTTTTGATCGTTATGTTTGTTAAATCTTGACCTTTCTTGGTCAATTTCAAGTAATTCTATGCTGGTTTGTTCAGGTTATCTTCTTTCCTGAAAGGAATCAAACAAATTTGCAAGCATTATTTACCTTTCTTTGTTTCTTGGGTTTGTGTTCTCCAGGGAACATAGTGGTCACACAGAGTAATTACATGTGTGACAAGAACGGTGTGAGAACGTGACTCACGAGTCTCGACCTCTTGAAATAACTTGTTTTATCATGAGTTGACCCGTTCAGTTCGCTAACGCCTGAAGGGTCATTTTATCTCCGTTCATTTAGCTGAGGGCTAACGTCGAGCTCAAGAAGCCTCTTGACGAGGCACACCTGTTTTTGGCATCAGGTGCAACGACTGGCCCTGCCCACCAGTTCTGCTGAGGCAGACGGACGCTCAATTAAGAGTCAGTGCTTTGTGCTGATGAAGGAATGGTTGGGTTCCGTCAGAACTGGTGCAACACCTGCTCTCAGTGTCACGGGGGAACTGGGCTTGTCATTTATAGAGTTGACTCCCTCCCCTGGGGGGCGCCAGAGAGCAAAGTTCAGGCAAAGATAGTCATCCTTCAGACAAGAAACACATGTTGATGACTTCCTCTTCCTGGTGATGTCATTCTCTCAGGCAGAAGCTCCTCAAGTCAAGTGATTTAGGGAACCAGTTGGGTGCCACAGTCACCCGTCAATCAACCGTGCTGGTGGTCGAGACGGTCTGATGACATCACACAGCTGTCTGAATGAACATCATATCAGCGAACACATCAGTGAACGAATCATTTGAATGCAGAAACTTTATTGAGGAAATCAGAATGAGAAAAGCTTTGTTGGGCAATGAAGCGAGCAGAGAGGCGAGGACGGGCGGCAAACATCGTTTCACTGCTGCTGTGAAAACAATGATCTCATTTTTACACAAGAAATTCAAGGATTGTGAACCTGACGTCCCTGAATTTGCTGCATTGATTTCTGTTCTGTGGAATGTGTTTGTGGGCGTGGCCCAGTGGAGCAGTGGTCCTCACTGTGGCCCCCATCAAGAAGGTTGTGGGTGGAGCCCCGGCTGCAGCACGGGGTCTTTCTGGGTGAGTCTCCATGTTCTCCCTGTTCCTGCTGGGTTCTCTCTGGTACTCCAGCTTCCTCCCACAGTCCAAAGACATCAAGAGGGACCAGGTTAATCCAGACTCTAAATTGACCGTAGGCGTGGCTGGGAGAGCCAATGGTTGTCTGTCTCTATGTGTTGGTCCTGCCATGGACTGGTGACCTGTCCAGGGGGAAGGCTGCTGGGATAGGCTCCACCCCCACCACCCTCAACAGGAGGAGAGGGGGAACACGGAGGGATGGAGGGAGGGATGATGGAGGGAGGGATGATGGATGGATGGATGGAGGGATGGATGGATGGAGGGATGATGGATGGAGGGATGATGGAGGGAGGGATGATGGATGGATGGAGGGATGATGGATGGATGGAGGGATGATGGATGGAGGGATGATGGAGGGAGGGATGGATGGATGATGGAGGGACGGATGGATGGATGGAATGTGTTTGTCCTTCAGGGCTACTGTACACGAGCTACACCAACCAGCCCAGGTGGTGTTAGCACTGTTAGCTCACCTGAAAACCAGGAATTTAGCAAGAATTCTTTTAAAGCTACTTCTTATCGAGGAGCCAGGAGTCACTGACCTGGGACCAGTGAGCTGGAGCGCTGGACTCCTGTCTCCAATCGAGTAAAACTGATTTAATGCCGTTGTCGTGCATCACAGGGATGAACCTGCGGCATTGGCGTGATGACAAGGACAGTTCATTGTCTGCATGATATGTACGTAGACTGTGTGTGTGTGTGTGTGTGTGTGTGTGAACACAAACAGAAATATATGTCTATTTCTGTATGAGTGTGTGTGAGTGTAACAGCGGTTACCAACATTATTGGTGAAAATGATGTCACCACCAATCATCAGTTTTATCACTCAAGTTTCAAGTGTTATGACATCACAGCCGCGGCCGTCACCGCCAGACGATGACGCCAGGGATGAAACTTGTGTTGGACCAGCAGCCGTTTCACCTCCTCAGCTGGTTCTTCAGCAGGAACCGTTGAGCACTTTGTACCGTATTCTAGAACCAACAGAACCAACAGAACCTCACCAACAGATGATAGCACTTCTTCTTCTCAGGACTGTCACCGCACCTCCTACCTGCATGAGCATGGCCACGGTCATCGGCCCCACCCCTCCTGGGACAGGTGTGATGTACGCTGCTCTCTGATAGGCTGAGGCGTAGTGGACGTCCCCCACCACTCGCTTCCCACTCACCTTGGTCTCATCTACCAGACGGGGTGACACCGAGGTCAGAGGTCACGTAAAGGTTCAAATAAATCCATCCCCGCTTTTTCACACAGTTGTCAACTGATGGATTTACAATCGATCAGAACATGGAGACCAATAATCAATGAAATGAAGCTGTGACTGAAGCAAGCAAACAGGGACAGAAACACTGAGATGAAGCGGAGCGAGAAAACCAAACGGGGGGGGGGGGGGCATATTTTGATCAATAAAAATATTGATTACTGGGTGACCTGGGACGTAATTGATTCCACAGTCGATGACCACAGATCCCTCCTTCACCCAGTCTCCTCGCACCATCTCCGCACGCCCCGCCCCCACAACCAGGATGTCAGCCCTGCCCACCTGCCCATAGAACACGCATCATCACACAGAACACGTATCATACCATGGGACACACGTATCAGCACATGTATCACTGAGTGATGTCACCTGTGCTGGTAGGTCAGCGGTCTTTGAGTGACAGGTGGTGACAGTGGCGTGGTTCCACAGCAGCAGGTCGTGCATTGGCGCTCCCACAATCTTACTGCGACCGATCACGACGGCATGTTTGCCTGCCACGGACACACCTGTACAGGAACAGGAAGTCACAGGTCCTTGAAGGTCCTCAGGGATCATGACATCTGGGGTCAAAAGGTCAAGCCTCTGAGGGTTTGAGGGTCGAGGATCTGAGAACATCAACCGCCATGGGACTCAAACCCACGACCATCAGCATGGGAGGGACACCAGCATCAGTCACTCGCGCCGCTCTCAGGGTGTCTGAGGAGAGCACCCGCCTGTGTGTGTATGTGTGTGTGTGTGTGTGTGTCTGTGTGTGTGGGGGGGCACCTGTCTGTCTGATCAGCTCCATGCAGCCGTTGGGGGTGCACGGGATGAAACAGTCTTTCAAGTCACCTCGAGACAACTTCCCTGCATTGATGCAGCTGAGACTACACACACACACACACACACGCACGCACACAAGTTCAGAACATTTGTATTTCACATAGATCATCACCACAATGTTCTTCCATCAAATCCTCCTCGTCCTCATCATCATCTTGTTTTTTTGTTCATGTTCTTCAGAGGGGTCAAAGGTCACATCACACCTGTGACGTCAGCACAAGCACAGAGAGAAGGGAGAGTCTTGCTGGTCACGTCCCGTGAGGACTCACCCGTCCACGTCCTTCTCTGGTGAGACGGCGTTGGTGACGCGCTCTGTGTCGATGCAGTCGACGGAGTCCAGTGGGAGCTGGACAATGAGGCCGTGGACGGACAGGTTCTCGTTCACAGACATGATGCTGTGCAGCACCTGCAGGATGACAGGAAACAGGAAGTCAAAGCGGAGGAAATGCAGGCAGGTGTTTAGCTCAGATGTGTGTCAGCGACCTCATCCTGCGTCGCCGTGTTTGGCAGCCGCACGTGTTTGGCATCGATCCCGATCTGCAGGGGAGAAACTGACATCAGCACAACAAAATCAACCAACTTTCCTCGGTGATCTTTGTCTCAAAGCTCATTGGCTCCTTCATTCAACAGCGCCATTTCCACTGTGAGTGTTGAGCATCTGAGTGTGGCTGAGACGAGAGGCAGGACTTGATGAGTCCTCTTTACTTCCCCCACCAGGGGTCGCTTTTCCCTCCTGTGCCTGGTTTTAAGGCGGTGAGGTTTCTGGTTAAAACCGTTAAATATCACATTCAAAAATCAAGTCCTGTGAACAGCGAGCTGGCGACATACGAGGGTTTCTAGGTCCCAGTTTTTATTTGGGTTTGGTTTGTATCAGGACCGCTGAGGGACCCTTAATGCCCCCCACTTTCCCCTAATTGCCCCCCCCCCCCCCCACACACACACACACACACACACACGGGGGATAAATGAGGTTTTTTGAGTCTGAATCAGACCCAAGAAAGCAACGCTGACTACTGGACACATTAACTAACTGATAACAAAGAGTTAACTAACGCTGACCATCAGTGGCTTCAATCTGCCCCGGCAGGAGTAAATAATTGTGGGAAATCACGTGTGATGAAGCAGCCAATCAGGAGACACCCTGAGGAGCTTCTGACCTCGGCTGCAGCCTTCAGTTTGGTGCTGATGTAGAGGTTGGAGTCGTCTCTGTCGCCCACCTGAAACACAGCCAGACCCCCAGACCGGAGGACAGTTACTGTACACCCGAGCTCCTCAATCATTCTGCCCCCCCCCCCCCCCCCCCCAGAAGAAAACATTTAGTGCCCCCCCCCACTCTCCCCTGCAACAATAAATATTACGTTTGTCAATCAAATTGTTCGAAGTACACCTCTGCATCACATCTGTCTCCTTATTCACGTTACAGAAAACAAAAAAGAAAAAATAAAGAAGCAAAGATCAACTGACAACAAAGAATAACTTTCGTATGTTGAAAGTCTCTCCTGGCCTCCCACCGTCGTCACAGGGAAGCCCAGCGCTTCATTCTCTTCCTCCTGTTTCCTCGTCTGAGCCGTCGGGAGACTGTCGTTTGTCTCATGACCTCCGTCTGTCTCCACCTGTCTTTCCATCCCTGGTCAATATGTCTCCATGGTGTCTCTGGAGGGTTTGTTCACTGGGCTTCATATCTCCCGCTCTGTGCTGTGTGTGTGCATGCTGGTCCACCATAGAGCTAAAACTGCCTGCACTCTCTGACAATGAATGAGAGCGCCACTGCCACCTACTGAGCGGATGTGCAATTACATTTTATTATTGTAAGGCAGGAAGGAAAAAGGAGGCATGTTCTCCAGGGTCACACGCGCCCCACTATTTGAGAAGGACTGCTGTACATGAAAACTAGCACCCTCACACACACACACACACACACACACACACACACACACACACACACACACACTGGCTGTCACCAGCTCCTTCACGTTAACGAGGCATCCTTGGCAGAGCCTCGTTAACCCTGCAGCGAGAGTTTGAGGAGGAATTTTTAATTTCAGAGTCACTGACACTTAAAAATGTTAAAGTTGGTGCAATAAAAAAGTCAAAAAAGTCTGGAGAAGTAAATTTGTGGCTGATATGGTGGTGAAGAAATAAAAATGTGAAAATTGCTTGTTATTCATGTTGAAAAGATGTTATTACTTTTATAACTCATCACTCTGGGGACAGGACTCCATCTCAGGAACACACCCTCATTTGTCCATCATCCCCAGACAAAAAGACAGAGACATGACCCTAGGGAGCTGAGAGCCATACTAGTTAGCTTAGCACCTCCAAAGCTCCACTGGAACCTGGGTCAACAGAACCAAAGGTTTGTTGAGGACTAGAAGAGCGACTGCTGCTACTGATGATGATGAGGAGGAGGATTCCTGCTGGACACACCAGCATCCTGGACCTGAGCTAGCTGATGCTAACACTTCCACCCACTACCAGCCATTGGGCTAAGCTAACTAGCCTGGACCTAAGCTAGCTGATGCTAACACTTCCCACCCACTACCAGCCATTGGGCTAAGCTAACTAGCTTGGACCTGAGCTAGCTGATGCTAACACTTCCACCCACTACCAGCCATTGGGCTAAGCTAACTAGCCTGGACCTAAGCTAGCTGATGCTAACACTTCCCACCCACTACCAGCCATTGGGCTAAGCTAACTAGCCTGGACCTGAGCTAGCTGATGCTAACACTTCCCACCCACTACCAGCTATTGGGCTAAGCTAACTAGCCTGGACCTGAGCTAACACTTCCCACCCACTACCAGCCACTGGGCTAAGCTAACCAGCATCCTGGACCTGAGCTAGCTGATGCTAACACTTCCACCCACTACCAGCCATTGGGCTAAGCTAACGAGCCTGGACCTGAGCTAGCTGATGCTAACACTTCCCCACCCACTACCAGACACTGGGCTAAGCTAACTAGCCTGGACCTGAGCTAGCTGATGTTAACCCTTCCACCCACTGGGCTAACCTAACCAGGATCCTGGACCTGAGCTAGCTGATGCTAACACTTCCCACCCACTACCAGCCATTGGGCTAAGCTAACTAGCCTGGACCTGAGCTAGCTGATGCTTACACTTTCCACCAACTACCAGCCATTGGGCTAAGCTAACTAGCCTGGACCTGAGCTAGCTGATGCTTACACTTTCCACCCACTACCAGCCATTGGGCTAAGCTAACTAGCCTGGTTCTCAGCTCTGGGGATGATGGACAGTAGGAGGACTGTTGCTTTGACACAACTCTTCCTCCATTTGGCTTGTAAATACAGGTTCTGTTTTTAAACTCTACTGGTTCTAGTTTGCAGAGTTGTGGGTTTGTTATCGGTGCTTCTGAGAGGCGACCAGCTGCTGTAAACTCAGACGCTTCACGCTGGCGTCCTCAACTCTGCAGGTTCCATTTCTCAGTTGAGCTGAATGTACAGAATGTTCTCAAATGACCTACAGAGAACCACACCAGAATGTTTTCTGAACTTGTAGTAGGTTCAGGATCCTTAGGTACTGACCTGTAGAACCACCAGACTGGGTCGGAACCCAGAGAACTGATTCTTCATCTCCTCCACCTCCTTCTTCAGACGCTCCCTCACCAACCTGCGTGTGTACACACACACACACACACACACACACACACACACACACACACACACACACACACACACACACACACAGAGTCAGTCAGTCCTGGTCCCTGCTGATTGGACAGGCTGGGATAAAACTGGACTCACTTGGATGTTTCGTTCCCAGAGATGATGGTTGCTATGGTTCGCCGGCCTCCGTAGCAACCGGAGGCCACAAGACGGACAGAGAAGGCGGCCATAGTCAACATGACAAATTATAATAATTCTAGGGAGAAAAACATAGTTACTTCACGGCTGAAAGCCACACAAGTCCCAGAAACTTCATGAAAACTGACAAAAGTAGCAAAAACAGGAAGTAGGAAATGAAGCTGGTGAGACTAAAACTGAACACGCTAAGTCTAACATGCTAACAGGCTAACTGTGGGAGGAGCCAGGCGGCAGAGGTGATCAGTAACATGTAACATAGCAGCACACGAGCCAGAAGTGACAAAAAACTACAACCGGATCATTCAAAAAAAAGAGAAACACCTCTTGAAATCTGGCAAAAAAACGATCAATATTCATGTTTTTCCTGGGGAGAAAGAGAAAAGATCATTTACAAGCTCCTGATGAAAATTAGCTAAAAAGTAATATCACAAATGAAAAAGAAAATTTTATTAATTACAAAAAGAAATGCTTGATACAAAAAATAAATGTTGACCTTTCACACAATAATTAAAAAAACAACCTCTAGAATGGAAAAAAATTCAAAACTATACTTCTAACTTTACTTGTGCTGGGGAAAGGTGATCAGCAAATTAGCGTTACCTCAATGATTAAAAAACTAAAAAGAAAAAAGTTTGGACGAACAATTAGCAGCCAACCAACAGTGCGACAGCCTCTCACTCCTGACGTGAACGTCAAAGTCGCAGCAGGTCGAGAGGTTGCGACTCACACAGACACCACAGCTGCAGGACCACATCAGACACGTGTGATGGTACAAAGCTCCGACACTCTGACAACCCAAATCTGACGTCCAGCGTCTCTGGATTCAAAATTCACGCTGGCTGGAGAGTTAAATTGGAGCTGCTCGCCACCTCGTTTGGTCTGGGAACGTGTTACTCATGAATCTACCCACAGTTTCCTTCTTTGGCTCAGCCAGCGGCTTAAAAACAACACATAACTTTCTCAGTCAGGGCAGGAACAGCAGTGAGGGATTTCCCATAATTCACCTCTGCAGCTGCAAACACTCCTGAAAACAAAAACAACCACCAAGATTTCACGAAAAAAAGCAACAAGACATACCTGAGAGCCCAACTCGCAGCTGGCCGAGTGTGAGTGTGAGTGTGTGTGAGTGTGTGTGAGTGTGTAATGTTTTTCCATCGTTCCGTTGGATTTATATGGAAGTTCACTCATGGCAAAACTACTTTATGAACATTTGTTGAAGGCGATTGTTATTTCTAACTGTAACAAAATTCACACTTTTAATTAATTCATTTAATTGCAATAATCAAATTGGTTACAGTGTAAAGTAAAATGAATGAAAATGAAGTAAATTCAAACTGCAGAATAAATAAAAGACCGAAAAAGAGAGATAAGAACCTTCAGGATCCGTAAACAGAGTTTTATTTTCTGAGTGTTCTTGTTTTTAGGAGGATTTAAAAAAACAAAGGTCATGAAAACCAAGACAAAGCAAACTGCCAAAGTCGCGCTTCAGTGGGCGGTGAAGTCCTGATCATGAATGACAACAACCATTCATCAATATATCCATCATTTATAAATTCAAATCTCTACTTTTAAAGCATGAATGTGGTCAGTCAGTATTTTGACATCAGTGAGCTTCCTTACAAATAGGACATTTCTCTGTGTGTGTGTGTGTGTGTGTGTGTGTGTGTGTGTGTGTTTGTGTGTGTGTGTGTGTGTGTGTGTGTGTACGTGGCATCACGGGTTATCAGTGTGTTGTGTGTATCTGGACAAGACCAGAGCCAGCCGGCGATTTACTGCAGTGGGAGTTCAAAGGTCCAACTGCAGACTACTGGAGGAGGGGGGGAGGATGGGGAGGATGGGCGGCTCACTCTGCTCTCAGCCAATCAAGCGTCAGCAGTGCTGGGAAGGAAGGGAAGAGAGCAGATCAGACATGAATCCTGCTGTGGTGCTGGTGATCGCCACTAGATGGCGATACTGTCATGCTGCTGCCACACTGGGGTGAAGGTGTCATGAGGGCAGAGGAGAATCAGAGAAGAAGACATAGTCAAGCAGTAACCATGAAGCCTGTGTAGCCACGTAGTAGTAGTAGCAGTAGTAGTAGCAGGAGTCGTAGCAGTAGTAGTATTACTCCTGATAGAAGACGTATATCAACCTGAAGCAGAGAATCTAGTCACAAGAGTGTATCAGGTTGGGATCAGCGGCTCCAGAAGGTTGCACATCTTTGACTGTTTGGTGTCAAAACTACACCATCTTCTCTGTCCCCAAAGCATTGTGGGAGCTGTAGTCGTCCTACTGGAACCTGCTGGACAGGTGTCTGTTGTCAAGCAGTAACCATCTTCGTTTCAAGATAAACTTACGTCCAGTTGACCAGATTTTACTTCACTTCGATCTATGCTGGACAGGTGTGTTCTCTCTCTCTGTCTCTTTCTCTCTCTCTCACGCACACACACACACACACACACACACACACACACACACACTCACCCAGCAGCTTCTTCATTCCTGTCGTTCCTGCCCGTGTCTTGCAGTTCCACCCGTTTCCTGTCTGACTTGATCTCTTCATCTCGCCGTGTCTGGTGATCTGAGGTCAGACTGCAGCAGGGGACACAACCCTCAGGACTTTTCAGCTGCTTCCACACCAGATCTGAACTTTTCTCTCCAAACTCTGCAGAAAAATATGCCCTTCTTCAACATTTACAATGATCAGAGATCCGTTTCCCTTCTCAACCATTTATCGTCGTGTTGAACAGACCTGACAAACAACTCACACAAGTTAGCCAACATTTTTCCCCGTTAACACACCTGCAGGAATCCAGGTGACCGAAAACATCCACACATTCATCTTCACTCTGCACACAGACACACAAAGAACATGAACGTAATCAAGAGCTGGAGAAACACGCCGGGTAGGACGAGCGGCCGGAGACGGCACGGCTCATGATTCATCAGAAGTACAACCTGAATTAAACTGACAAAAAGTTGTGCATGAAGACTGAAAAAACATAAATAAATCAACAGGGTGTACGAAGCCGAATGAATCATGAGATCAGTAAAAAGTGAAGAGGCAAAGGATAAGCCTTTTCAAAATAAAAGTGCAGTATCAAAAATCTTTAGATGATTTTTTTTAAATGAACAAAATTAAATTTAAAAAAATGAATTTGAAAACTGAGCACGGTCACATGTTCTGTCATTGGTTTTCAAAGTGTGAATCAGGTTCCCCCCCCCCCAAAAAACAAATTTTACTATCAATCAAGAAACAAGCAGAAATTTGTGTAAGCCAAAACTAAAGAACAGGAACGTGAGATGTAAACTAAAGTTGAATTTTAAATCAAATAACCTAGAAATTAAAATGAAGATAAAATAACTCAAAGCCGGAACATTAGCTGAAGGAATGCAAGCTAAAATGTTAGCTCAAGATTTCAAAGCTTCTATAAATCCAAACTAAACAACTAGAAAGGAAAATGGTGCCTCAATGAAAATGTAAACAACTACAAGCTGAAATTTTCACAAAATAAAAATACAAGCTAAGAATTTAAGGGAAAACAAATAAAATCTCAAGTGTCAAAGAAAACCCTGGAAACTACAATGTTCACGAATGTAATGTAAAATCGTTGATGTGAAAAGGCTGTGAAAACAAACTGCTAGTTCAAACGTGAGCTAAAGGTCTAGACCAGGGGTCCCCAAACTTTTTCCTGCGAGGGCCACTTAACTTCCCTTTCTCTGATGGGGGCCGGGGGCAGTTTGGAACAGAGAAAGTGTGGCGATCGCAGGGGTGCCTCAAGGTAAAAATGTCTTGTTTTCCAGAGAGCCACACCACCTAATAACCCTCTCTGGGTTCGGGTCCAGGGTTTTTTTCCTGGGGTTGCCAGATAGGAGCACAGACTGCAGGAGGGTGGACTAGAATGTCACGTTCTATGGGTGTAAGAAATAGAGACTGACTGACTGAGTTCACACCAAACATGAATGGGAATTTCACGTTGCGTTCTTTGCGCACATTTGAGCGCCGGATCATTTTGGTGTCCATTTGTGTCCTTCGCTCACCTGCCTGCGTAGCGACTATTTCCAGCAACGTTTCTCTCCGCCATTTCACCATGGAACAAAGAACTGCTGCGTTGTACCTGCTGTGGAAGGCCGAAATGCGTCGGGGAACTAAACGCCGTCGTATCTGGGTTCACAACACCATCTAGAGGCGGGCTCAGCTCGGTGAGCGAGCTCCTTCAGGGGCTGCGTCTGGAGAACTGCCAGCTAACGAGGATCGGTGACAGAATTTCACGAATGGACACCAACTTCTTCAACCGCTTCTGGTCATTTTGACCCGTAGCGTCATCCAGCACAATCAAGGTGTCCTCCATCTTGTGACACAGTCAGCAGCGACGTCGGGACAACCTCAGCCCTGATTGGCTGTCGTGATCGAGCTTCACACAATTTTTTTGCCACAGTTGAATATTTTCAACTTGTGCGAATGACGCAAATTTTCGCATCACACCCGCCCGACTGAAAATTCGCGTCATTCGCACGTCTGCATAGATTTGTATGGAAACTGTTCGTGCGGAAGTGCGAATTCACATTTGGTGTGAACACACAGTAATAGTTAATAATGAAAATAGTTCATAGCTAAGGAACATTTTATTGCAAAAGTCAAATTTTATTGTCAAATACAACTACACACATATGAAGAAAAATCAAAATGCGTCTCTGGTATTGTTCAGGGGGCCATGCCAAATGTGGAGGCAGGCCGTATCTGGCCCGCGGGCCATAGTTTGGGGACCACTGGTCTAGAGGCTACATGTGAGATAAAGTTCTAAAGGCTAAACATGAGCTAACAATCTAGAGGCTAAATGTGAGCTAACGATCTAGAGGCTAAACGTGAGCTATCGATCTAGAGGCTAAACGTGAGCTAACGATCTAGAGGCTAAATGTGAGCTAACGATCTTGAGGCTAAATGTGAGCTAACGATCTAGAGGCGAAACATGAGCTATCGATCTAGAGGCTAAACGTGAGCTAACGATCTAGAGGCTAAATGTGAGCTAACGATCTTGAGGCTAAATGTGAGCTAACGATCTTGAGGCTACATGTGGTAATAAAGCTTAAGATCTAGAAGATGAAATCTATGTAAACAGAATGAAGAAGAAAAAACTTAGAAACTAAAAATTCAGGAAATAAACTGAACACTAAACCATAACACAAATGACGAGAACCAACAATGTTAACAACGAAAGACACAAGTCACACAGACAGAAGCCATGCAGCTGTAATTTAAACAACGAGAGCTAATAGAATCCAGTAGGAGCTAAAATGGAAGCTAACGATCTGGGAAGCTAAAACAAACTCACGCCATTGCAAATCACAATCTACAGGGTGCAAAACTCCCAGGTTAGAACTTGTAACCATGTAGGTTTGTGTTGAAGGTCAGATGAGTGAAGCTGGACGTGAACCATGAAGGTCCCTCATTAGCAGCTGCAGATAATCTAGGGTCAACTTTTGGTCTAGAACAGGAAGATGTTCCATCACTTCTGTTATAAAATGACTGAATGAAACTCAGGCCGGTGTGTATTGAGTCAGTTGAGGAGGTGGACGAACAGGTGGAGCAGGCGAGTCGAACCCAAGTCCACGTGAATGTCGCTCAGGCGCGTTGCCACCTTGTCCGACAGGTAGCAACGCCCCTGCTGGAGCTGCGGTGTCCCGGTCCGACCGGTCCAGGTTTCATTCCTGTGTCAGAGAGCAGGGTTGGGTATAAATGTGGAGCGGCGAGTGGCAGCGTCACTCCGGAGCTGCATGTTGGTCCTCCCTGGTCCAGTGGTTCTAGACAGTTCAACAGTAGTGAGGAAACATTTGTGAAATGTTTAGGACCACTTGATCAGGGTGAGGAGAGCTCGCCGCCGCACCGCCTCAGCCGACGACCCTCAACATCCTCAGTCCGTCTCTGGTGAGTTCTCCTGGTTTCCTCTGCTGCTCGTTGGATCCAACACCATCGCTCCAGGCAGGAAGTTGACAGCTAAACAATCTTCATGTGTCCTTCCTGTTGTTTAATGGAGAAGGAAGGTCGAAGGGAACAAGACAAGATTTTTATTCCCCCCGTGTCGTTCCGTTTGTGGAGTTTATTTGTCACATTGCTGAAACGGAACAAAGTGATAACAAGACATTACTCGTTAACTTGAAACCAGTCTAGGTTTTGAAAGGAGTTCTTGAGTCCTCTTGTGACAGGAAATCATTGGAATTGTTGAAGTTGTATGTCAGTAGGATGATGTAAAAAGCATCCGGGTATGGAGCCATGATGGACGCAGCTGAGTCACATGACCAGCACTAGGATGAGATGGTGGAGGTTAGAACACGCCAGCAGTGCAGTGTGTTCTTCTCTTATTCAGAAATTTGATCCTCTCATAAAAATATGTTGATGTTTTACGTAGGTGGATCAAACCCGGCAGCGCTGAACTCTGGGGAGAACCCTGGTTCCTGTTCTTCCACTCTAACTTTCGTCTCTGATCCATGTCTCTAAATACTTCTGTCAGTTGTTGTACGTGTGACGTGATTTCACAATAAACTCAATGTGTTGAATGGCCGTCTGACTCGTTCCATTGTTCTGCTGCGTGGTGGAGCCCAGCTCATCTCTCAGGGTCTGGAGCCATGAGCTGAAACATCCAAGCACAGCTAAACTGATCCAGCTCCACTCCTTGGCACTCACAAATGACTAAATACATTTATTTTTCTAGACTTTAATGTAGATTTCTTTCCTTTACTCCGGTTTATTTTGGTGTGTTTTGGGATTTAAGTTTTTTGACTGCATGTTAATCTCCAGTTTCTACAGCAAATTCTCTTCATTTCCCTAAAAAGACCCCACAAGATATTTGCCCTTTTTATTGTTGTTGTCGTACTTCCAGGTTCTGATGTTGAAGCAGCTTCAGGCCTTCTGTCTGGCTGCTGCTGCCACCTGCTGGTGAGCAGATGCAACAGCAGCTCAGGTTCTTGGCTTGATGAGACACAGGCTGCTCTTTGAAATCAGAGCCAAGAACAAAGTTTCACATCCACCTCAGAAGCACAACAGATGCAGCAACACCACCAGGCGTCCCCATGACCTCACGTCAGGTTCTCCACTGCTGTCATTTTTGCTGCGGCCACTGGAGGGCGTCTGTCACTTTCATAGATTTTGGTCGATTGTGTTTATGAGTGATGTGGTGGAAGGACAGACTCGTTCATTCATGTGAGTTAAATTGAAACATGGCAGTGATGTAACTCTGTATCTCCTCTCCGAGTCTGAATATTCACGCTTCAATGACATCACACACACACACACACACACACACACACACACACACACACACACACACACACAACCAGAGCATCTTCCTCACTGTGGCGGAGGCAGAAATCCTCTCCACATCTCTGAAGAAGTATCGCTGGTGGATCAGAGAGTTTATCAGATATAATCGGTGTGTTGATGAGAGTCGATGACATCAGCTGATTGACAGAGATGTACTCGCAGTACTGGAACACCTCTCGAGCCCGCAGACCCGACTACCGCAGATACACCGTGAGTATCTTTCCTCCTCAGGGGAATCTCCCCCACGCAGACTTTTCTCTGGTCATTTTCAAATTCAAGCTTCACAAGTTTTGGCTGTAATTGTAAAATGAGAAGAAGCTGCTCAGCGGCGTGAGAGCCTCAGTCCTCAGAGACTTGAAATCCTGTTGTGGTTTTGTTCTTCTGTGGGAACAAGGAACACAAACTAGTGAAAACAATCCTGTTCACTTGTCCCCTCTTTGATAAGGTAGGATCGTCTTGGTTGACTCTTTGGGTTCTCATCATGTAACAGTTTTCGGAGGCACTGAAACACTACTGTACGTGACCATGAGGTATGTTTGTAGTCCAACAGGAAATCAGCATGTCAGGGATGATGTATTTTTGTAGTCCAACAAGCAGTTATCATCATCTGCTTGGCTTCCACCATGACAAAAGTTATCGTTACAGTCCAGAAACAAGCTCATAAAAATCTTTCATGAAACAACAAAGGATCAAGAGTCAAACCCTGAGGAACACCACCACTAATTACTGTAGTTAATAATAGGTTACGATGTTTCTGTAACTGCAAAATGTGGCATCCTTACTGTGGGAGGAGGAGACTTCCTCCAGCTGGGCTCCCAAACATTCCAAATGCTCCCCCATTATTCTATCAAACTCTGCCCCCATTTTGTTTCACCAGGGAACTTTGACCTGCTGGACATTTTAACGATCATAAGAGGATGTTTAAAGAACATCCCGATGTTGTGAAAGGTTCAGGGTGTTTGGCATCTTTATGGAACCTTTAGAGAACATGGTGCCGGGAACCTCTCTTACGTGGTCAGTCATTAGCAAACATGCTAGAGGGTTAGCTAGCAGATGGCTAGTGACTGTCTGGCTGTAGAAACTAGAGAGATCAAGGTGTTGATCAATGCTTGTGGTCTGCAGGTGGTGGAGGGGGAGGCGCCGCTTCCTCTGGGTTCCACCTGCTGCCGGAAGCGTCTTCATTCTGCTGGTGACAAGGACGATAAAGAGGCAAGAAGCTGCGCATCGCGGCCAAATCCGGAAGGTTCTGGAGGCTGGCAGGTGGCCGGAGCGCCGGAGGAGGAGCAGCTGCAGCGTCTGTGTCAACGCTGCCACATCGTGGCGTCCCAGCTGAAAAGGCAGGCCGCCGAGCTGGCTGACACCGCTGCGCTGAAGGTCAGAACCAACACCGAAATGTAGTAATGTGGGATGACAAGAACCAGAATCCATGACCTTATAGAAACTACCATCTCAACGTAAGTAAGTTTCTCAACGTGAGGTCAAGGGGCCCCTGAAGGTCCAGGTGGTCCTCAGCAAAATGGAAGTTTGACTTTCTGGTAATGAAATGCCTGTGAAGGCAGCACCCTTGGCGTGACTGAGGCTGCTGCTCTAGCTTTCAGAGTTGGAATGTCAAGTTCCTTCTCAGGAAAACGCTGAATGACTCCGACTCGTCTCCCTGGAATTGTCGCAGCGTTCGAGGGAGGCTCGCTTGACGCTGAGCTCGTCTGTCAGGTTTTGATAGGGAAGCGTGAAGATGAGAGCAGCTCATGTCTCTGCTGGCGGGCGAGAGAGCTTCCCTCCATGTCGCTCTCTCTCTAGGAACGTCATTTGTTCACTGAGCTGACTTTTGGGTTTCTTTTTCCGCTCCTGGAGTTTGTGTGCAGAAGCTCGCTGGTTTGAACCCTCAGAGAAGCTGCCAACACCGGAGGGTTTAGTCACGTAGAAATGTAACGAACAGGGATCACCTCTGAAGACACAAGCCTTCACGGGTGAGACTCACAGCAGCCATTTTGATACCAAGTAGCAGGTAAACACAGGTGTTACTGACCCTAGTAGTCAAGGCGCTAAATACAAGGGACCTTCGTTAAAGTTGCCAGAAACAACGAGGAAGGAAACCTGTCATTTTTAAAAACTGATACGACCACCGATTTTTTTTTTGAGAGTTGCAAGATGAAAGTCTAGATTTACCTGAAAAAATCATGACCAGTGGTTCAATCATTACTCAGATGTTAAATGTGAGTTTGCTGACAAAATGGCTGCTGTTAAAAATGTAAAGAAGCAGGATTGATCAGCTCAAACACGCGGCGACTGGCTGGTCACTGATGGAAACGTGCACGCGTGAGGCGCCTGACGGGAGTTCGAGGCGGAGCGGCCACAGCAGGTTAGTCCGTCGTCCATGAGTCGACCTCAGGTTGAACCTCAGGCCTGACAGGCTTGCAGGACTCGGCGCCTCAGATTTCTCACTAAAGATGATTATTGTCCAAGAAACCTGCCTCTTTTCTCAAACCCCATGTGCCTGACTTGCTTCTGCTGCTGTGGTGAAACCGGATCAAACACCACTCAGACGTACTGGAGGACATCACGTGACCCCCCAACAGGGCGAGGTCTTCCTCCACTGTAGCTGAACTCTCTCCTTCCACACGCCGTCACCACACATCACCTTCAACGTGGCTGCCGAGCAGCTCAGGAGAGGACGAGTCAGAGGGTCCCGGGAGCCGAGTCAGTCCTCGCTACGCTAACGAGCATCAGAGGAGGCGGATCTCGGTTTCAGCGATGAGAGGCCTGGAGGCGCCGCGACCATCACGGAATCAGACACACGTGCGGGCGCTGGACGGACGACTAAAGCCTTCAATTTATTGGGATGAAATGAAAAAGAAGCAAGAGAAAATCCTCAGCTGTTGCAGGAATCACAAAAACCTCATCATCATCACTGCGGTGTCGACGCAACGCTCTCAGCTGGCGTCCGCAACGGAGTCGATGGCTTCTTTCACTTTTTGTTGCTTCAATGAACCTGAGCGGTTTTGCTGGCTTTTCTCTTCAGAGTTTCACTGATTTCTTGGTGGTTTTTAGCAAATAAATTTGCTAAATTAAATCAGTTTATTTAATTCATTCTAAAAGTTCTCATTAATTAGCAGCTGGCTGCTTTCTTAGCTGCTCGTGTTGAAGTAACGTTTTAGTTCCTGGTTGTTGACCTACATCCTTTTTAAGCTCCCACTTGTTAATTAGCTAATATTCAAGCTTTTAGTTGTTTATTAGCTCACCTTTTAGCATCTCCTTCATTTTTAGCTTAAATTTGAGCTCCCAGTTGTTTTTACATCTTAGCTTTATGGTTCGTTTAAGTCTTGGCTTATGATTTTAAGCTGGAAGCAGCTGAAGTAACTTCTTAATCTTTCCATCAGTTTAGGTTTTCTACCAGTTTTAAAGGCTGAGAGCGTCGATCCTGATTTACTGAGTTCTTTTATTGTACATAATAATAATAATAATAATAATAATAATGATGATAATAATAATAATAATGATGATAATAATAATAATAATGATGATAATAATGATGATAATAATGATGATAATAATAATAATAATAATAATAATGATGATAATAATGATGATGATGATAATAATAATAATAATGATGATAATAATGATGATAATAATGATGATAATAATAATAATAATAATAATAATGATAATGATGATAATAATAATAATAATAATGATGATAATAATGATGATAATAATAATAATAATAATAATAATAATGATGATGATAATAATGATGATAATAATGATGATAATAATAATAATAATAATAATAATAATAATAATGATGATGATAATAATGATGATAATAATAATAATAATAATAATAATAATAATAATAATAATGATGATGATAATAATGATGATGATAATAATACGATGGTAGTCAGAGGACGTCGCTGCAGCACCAACATCGCCACTCCTGCTTCCCGTCTATGCTGTTGGCCTCTTATCGTCACTCAGCTCTGTTCATCCTCCTCCTCTGAGCTGCACGTCCTGAGTCTTGATTGGCTGAAGCCTTCGATATGAAACCGCCGGCATTTGGAGAGGCGGCGGCGCCTGTTAGCTGGAGATAACAGGCAGGTTTCCAATCCACACTGATTTGTTGGAAGTGGCAGCTGCAGAGTCACTGATGAAGAGGTTGACCCCCCCAGCACACAAACAAACACACACACCAAAAACATCAATACCTCAGAGATGTTGTCCTACTGTCAATCAAACCTGTCTGACAAGAAATAACCTTTAATTCTTGTTGATTTAACAGAGGAGCCTCAAAGGAAACTGTCGCGCGTCCGTGGACCGGCTCTGTTCGTCAGGTGTCACTGCTGCGGTTCAGTGTGACAGAATCCAAAGTGACTTGAAATCAAGAGACAGCCAGAGACAGGAAGTGCTGCGTTTGTCACAGTGACCTTGACCTTTGACATTTAGCCACCAAAATCCTTTCAGTTCATCCTTGAGTCACAGTGGCTAAGGTGGAACACTCCCCTCAGACGGAGGGGGCGACGCTCTGATGGCGTACCAGAGCGTCACTGCTGCCACTGGTGGGAGTCAAACAGGTTCTAACGCTGCGATGCTGTGGCGGTGCTTGGCCAACACTCCAGAGTGGTGGCCCTGGGCAGCTTCTTTCAAAAAAGACTGAATACACAAAACAGGAAATGGAAACTTCTTTCTGGAATCAGTCCTGACACAGCGGCTCTTGAGCTCGCTGCTTCACTTTCAGCTGCCAACTGTCGTGGAGGTCGTGGCCTGATGGAGCTCAGGGGACCACGTCATCCGCAAAAAGCAGAGACGACACCCTCCCGCCACCAAACTCCACCCCCTCCACCACCCGGCTCCACCTAGAAATTCTGTCCATAAAAGTTATGAACAGAACCGGTGACAAAGGGCATCCTTGTGGGAGTCCAACCCTCACCAGGAACAAGTCTGACTTACTGCCGGCAATGTGGACCAGACTCTCACTCCTCCGGTAGAGAGACTGAACGGCCCTTTGTAAGGGGCCGTCCACGCCATCAAAGCATTTAACACAATAAAGTCATGAATGCTGCACCGGCCAGTAGCACGGGGCTCGTCTTCAGCAGCAGGCTGGATGTTTCTCAGCGTCCAGATCTGGTTTAAACACAGAAACCTTGGACTGGGATGTGGTAGGCGGAGTCCGCCGCCGATGTCACGCATTAATCACACGTTCCGACAGGTCAGAGCTGAAGCAGCGTCAGCATCACACTGATCAGGACCGTGAAGCGGCGCTGCTCATCCTCCCGCTGACAGCACAGGTTCGTTCCTAACTTACACTTAAACCCAGAGGTGGCGTCAGCAACAGAAACCCAGGCTTCGTGTGCTTTGGAGTGGATTTGGTTTTTCATTCTATTGTTGGACGAATGTTTAAAGTTTGGGGGAACGTTTTAAGAATGTTTTCTGATTTTGCAGGGAAACACAGATTTCTTTTAAAAACAGAGGAAAGACCTATTTAGACTTAAGAATTCAGTCATTGAGAACGTTACCTGAAAACATGAAACAAAATGATTTTTTGAAAAACTAGAAAAAATGGTTTCGGATTGAAATTATGTGCACAAAGTTAAGATCAGGCGTGTCACATTTCTGTGTTTAGTGAAGGACTCTCAAAGTCCCCTGCTGGTCCCCAAACCGCACTTTGAGAACCCCTCTTGTTGAGCTACTGAGCTTGTGATGTTGTGAACTTTCACATTCCATAACCGCACGAGAATTTAAAAGAAGAACTGCTGACTGGAGAGGAATCTAGAACAAATACATAAAGAGCACTTGATGTATTTCACTGATTGCCCCCCCCGCACACCGTCTGGCTGCCTGTAAAGTCATCTGACACTTGTGGCGCCAAGTTGACCTCCATTGAGGGGCGCTGACACGTGTCAACAGGAGGTCGCGCCTCTGTGGCAGAGCGGCGTGTAAATCCACCAGAGTTTCTACAGACACTGACAGCTTATACGTCCCGCCCCTGCTGGTGTGGACGGGCCGGGGTTACCAGCCAGGCAGCTGCAGGCGGACAGATGATGGCGGGGCGACCGAGGGAGGAGGTGGAGCAGCTGGAGCATCGTAAAGTTTGCCAGCTGGGTCACCATGAAATGTCCTGATTTCAGCTTCGTAGCTGCAGCTTAAGACGCCACCAGTTACATCTCTGCACGCGGCGTCCAGCATCAGAGAGGAAATGAACTCTTTTAATCCAACTCTGGTTTAGTTGGCTGAGTGGTTCCTGGTTCGACTGCACTCCAGCAGTTGCGAGTTTACTTGCACTCAAGTGCTCATGGCTCCAGAAACGACTTACGTGACAATCATCATAATCGTAATAACCCTGTTTACGTGCAGCCACGTGCCAGAAAGACAATGGGTGGAACTTAAGTCTGCTGTTGCCCTCCTGTCTGGTTTAAGTGTTACGCACCATGGGATGCAGCATTCCCTCCTCATGTGCCTTCATGTGGGAACAATCAGCAACATCAGGTGCTACGCTCCAACACCACTCACAAAATAAGAAATTCTGTAAACGGGTGAATTCTGAAAATCCAACCATGATCTGCAGTAAAATAACCCCGATCCAATCTTAGCATGGTGTAATCACTGTGCAGGGAGAATAAGGTTTACAGACCCTTGCCTGACATCATGATGACATCATTACTAACCGCCTTCTCACTCCACAGGATCCCGTTTACGCCTCCTTCCTCTTTGACAAGCTCCAGCGGCTCCAGTGGCCCCGTCGTGGCCGCCATGCTTCTGTCGATGCTCGCTGTGATGTCTGTGGCGTCTCCTTCCACCAGCTGAGACGTGTGGCGCTGCGTCGTGCTCTGGGCATCAGCACAGAAATGACACCGAATCCCGTGACCACTGGCTTGCCACCTGCAGCAGCCACGGCATGTGACAGCAGCTGGAACCCAGACGAGCTGCATATGATGCAGCAGCGGTGGTCTTATGATGACCAGCATGGGGGTGGGGCTCTGTGGCGATGGGGCGGAGTCCAGAGCACCTACCTGGGAGGAGGTGGAGCCAAGAGGCTTGCAACAGTCACGCCCCTCCCCCTGAACACACAGGATTGCCTGGAGGGAGTCTGGAGGGTTTCCTGCCGGCAACCTGAACGCCAGCAAACGACGGTGAGCTGAGACGGACAATCTATGCATCGGACACGTAAACTTGTGGTTCTGCTTTCAGTGCACAGTCGAGTCTACACAACCGTGATGACACATCTATGACGATACCACTGGGATCACTTTAGCATGAAAGCTAAACAAAGTCAAGTCCTTAAATCTTGCGATAACGTTAGCAGGATGCTAATAACTCGTTAAAAAAAAAAGTCATTTTACCCGACGTGTCCGTGAAGTTTCTTTGTACCTTACGCACGTCCTCTTTTCTGTTGGCTCCAGTTGTCCAACGGATGTTCTTTCTGCAGACATTTAAAAGCTGAATTTGATCAAAGCGCCACCTGGTGGTTACAGGGAGTGAACCTGCTGGAACAAACCTTCTGGGTGCGGAAGCTTTTAAGTCTCAATAAATTCTAAGTTGGAAGCATTGGTCATCGGACTCGCTGTGAAACAGGCGGTTGGAGTGTCCCTCCCCCTGACACCCCCATGAGAGTCCCCAACAGCTAAGGACACCAGCAGATTTCCTCCTTAGCTTCATCATCAGCCTTCAGACGTCTCCCAGTCAACGACCTCGAGAACCTCCCCGGCAAACCAACCAGGGGATCCTGCAGCGTTTGGCTCGGCCGTCCGTCAGCTGGTCCTGCCAGCAGCTCTCAGTGTAATCCTGTTAGCTGGCGAGCACGGCGGCCCGGTCAAACAGCTAAATAATGGACCGCTTCCTGTTACCATGGAAATCCACCATGACGAGGCCGAACATGTCAATATGGAGATGAGCCGGAGAGAAGAAGAGAGAACTGGCAAATTGGCAAAGATTTTCAGCAGTTCTTGATCAAATTCAGAGTTAGATACACTTCCACCAGAAAGATAAACAAATCTCATATTTCATCAAAATCATTTCATCTTAAAATGTTGCCAAAAATAAGGAACAAACCAAATCATGTAAAAAAAAAAAAACCCATAAAACTCTTCACCATATATTCGTGTACTTGTTGACATGCTGTGGGGATACTGTACCGTAGAATATTAATAGCTGCCAGTAAATGAGTGTTCGAGCATGAAAAGTAGATTTCTCAGCATCCGGGCAGGGCAACAGGGCGCCTGCTCTCTGGGGTCATTAGCAGGATTAGCCATTAGCAATGGTAGCCAGAAAAAAAGCCTTCAGCTCCGGCCTCATTGTGATTGAACAGAGAGGGAATTTTGGGTGGCAGCGATGGAGCTAATGACCATAGCTAATGAGTTAATGACCTCCTCATCCAAAGCTTCCTCCTCCTGCTGCTGATGTAGCAGTGAGCTAACGAACCAGCGGCAGCCATGTTTTCCTGCTGCAGTCTTTCCTCTGGGACCGAAGATGTCCAGTCTGTTCATAGTAATCCCAACAAGTTGAGAACAGAGAAAATCGTGTTTTGAGGAAGCAGATTATTGATTGGAGGACATATTCTCATCTTTGACGTGACCACGACACAGTGACGAGGTTCGTCCATCCTAATACAGCCCTAAAACCAGAGGCAAGGTTAGCGTGGTTGAACGTGTCACGGTAGGAAGCTGGAAGGTCGACCGCCTCCCTGTATTGAACGTCCAGATGAAGAAGGTTTACTGGTCAAACACCTCACACTTTTGATGTCTGTCTGAGTCGGGAGTCCCAACGTTTCAGTCTTTGAACAATCACATGACCGCCGAGCAGTCATGAACCTCCCACCCCTCACATTTTCCCCAGTTTGAGTTTGATCGATCGCCATCAGTTTACAGCTTTACATGCATTTCCTCCGTCAGGGTTCCACTCCAGATGGAGGTCATGAGACCATGAAGACTTCGACTCAGGACGTCAAACCAGCTGCCCACAGCGTCGCTACACAGACCGGCCAAACGCCGTCTGCTGCCGCCGCCTTCTTCATCAGGTCAGTGAGCAGCATCATCCCCAAACCAATATCAGCTGTTCTTCTCCTGTTAAGTAATGATCTGGTGGACTCCATGTTCAGACTGAACCCAAGCAGCTGAAGCTGTCTACTTTTGTCAGAAACATTTAAAATGTAGATGGTTCGGCTGGAGCAGGCAGAATATCATGAATTCTCCCTCAGGGGGGAAAAAATAGAGTCTGCCATAATTTCTTGCCATCCTTCCTGATCCACACACAGCTGAGAGAAATTCTCTGCTCAAAAGTCAAAGCTCGACTTCTCCGTCTGTGCAGAATCTAATCGCTGCTATTTTTATCCGGTTGGACTGGTGGAGCTGTCAGGCGAGCGGCGTGGTCTCCGGGTTTCGGTTTGCAGCTGCTGAACCTGGATCTGTGGGTGCTGAATGACTGATGACGCTGCTAATGTCTAAATCTCTCTACCTCAACCACAACTGAACCCAGATACTTCAAACTCGATCTGGGAAGGGGAAGGCCAGACCTGATGTGCTGCCCGATAAATATGTCTATTATTGTTGGGTCAGGGATGGAAGAACACCGGTCTTTAATTACCCCCGGGGTCCTTCGGGGCCAACCAGGGGTCTTCAGGGCCTCCAGGGTCATTCGGGGCCGCCAGGGGAAACAGCAGAACTAATGACAAGACCCTTGACATGAAAATAAGTAAGAAATTAAACAGAGCAAAAAGATGTGCAACATTGTAATTGTGATGAGCTTTTTCACGTCTTGAACGCTGGTGAGTTCACGCAGTAATGATGTCATTATCACAACTTTGTCTCAGGTTAATGAGTTTGGCTGAGGGGCGGAGCAACAACCAAGGCAGCTAGGAGATCAAAAGGGGAGAAAAATATATTAAAAATAAACAACTTTAAATGAGTATCTATCATCATTGTTGTTATAGATGAAATGAGCAATGACATCTTATCAACACTGAGACTATAATTGGATAAATGGAAGAAAAGTTCCAGTCTCCAGTGTCTGTGTTTATTGTGGGAATTCAGAACATGGAAACATGCTGATTGACAAACAGATGGAGTGAGAGGGGGAAAAGCATGTTTCCTGGCATCAGCGGCTGCCATATTGTAATAACCCTCACTGCTCTGCTAGCGCTTCCACATTGTGATGCTAATGCTGCCGTCCCCTGTTGAATGTCCAACTGTCGACTTCCTCCTGCTTCCTGGTGGGAAGCCTGAGCTCTTGTCTTCCACGGAAACACATCCTGAATCTGGTGTCTGTCCATTCTCAATGTCTGAGATATGTTTATTGTACCTACGGATTGATTGATTGATTGATTGTCTGATTGATGCAGTTTTTACACATCACTAGGAGCGCTACACTTGTCACTATGCTAGTAATTTTGACCGTGGAATGATTTGGGTTTATCTGCCCCTCAAGTATTCTGTTAAAGAATAAAAAAACTACTCTTGTACTACCACAGCTTACAGATGTTTGAGGTGAAAATTAAGGTGCAAAAACCTCAACTCTGTTTTAAAGCCTTTAGGTGGACCGTCAGTGCTGACCGACTGCTCAGAGAACGCGTTAGCTGTCGCTGCTAACAGAGGCACACATGTCCAACAAGGTATAAACTGAGATATCTGGGCTAGCACCAAATTTTAGTATGACTTGCAGACATAAGGCTGGTGGAACATTAGCAGGAGTGGCTAGGCATGTTAGCTTTCCCGGCTTGCACGAGAGGTGGGGAGGCAGGTTAGCTGTGAAAAGATTTAACAAACTTTTTTAATGTAATCTCGCCCTGCCAAACACATTCCGTCCTTACATGGCTTCATAAATCAGAAGTAGAGCAACTTCTAGTCAAACCATATCTTCTTCTTCTTCTTCTTCAACGTCTTTCAGTTTGCCACGCCCAGTGCTTAATTTGTAAATCATAAGGTACCGGAACGGAAAGTACATGAGACACCCCAGGGGTGAGAGAGGGGCTCAGGTCCCGGAACGCACAGAAAAACAACATCCACATGCCCACTTGCCGTGATGTGGGACTTACAAGCCTCCATTTCAAATCATATCCATGGTATCAACGTTATGACGATAATCCACAGTTATTAGCCTCCTCTGTGCAGCACAGGTGAGTGCCCACATCACCACAGGTGGACTCCAGTCAGCAGTTCGTTTCTCAACAGGTCCAACTTGTAAAACAAACAAAAAAGAGCTCACAATAAATCACACAAATCCTCCATTATTATCATTTCGGTATTTAAAGATTGGCACGGCGGCCTATTATTAGACGGTCTGCTCACCATGTAGTTGTCCAAGACACCCCACATCACGTTAGACCCGGCTTGGCTAGCTGGAGGTGAACCAGGCTAGCTGGAGGTGAACCTGGCTAGCTGGAGGTGAACCAGGCTAGCATGGCGGCGCTAGCCTCCTGTCCTGGCTTGGCTAGCTGGAGGTGAACCTGGCTAGCTGGAGGTGAACCTGGCTAGCTGGAGGTGAACCAGGCTCGCTGTGGCGGCGCTAGCCTCCTGTCCTGGCTTGGCTAGCTGGAGGTGAACCTGGCTAGCTGGAGGTGAACCTGGCTAGCTGGAGGTGAACCAGGCTCGCTGTGGCGGCGCTAGCCTCCTGTCCTGGCTTGGCTAGCTGGAGGTGAACCTGGCTAGCTGGAGGTGAACCAGGCTCGCTGTGGCGGCGCTAGCCTCCTGCTGCAGCCGTTTTTGATCGTCAACATGACCGCTGCAGCTGCCCTCGTCGCCGCTTGTGGAGGCTTTTCTGCCTCGTTTTAAGCGTCATGCGACTCTTCCTTCTTTTTGAAAAAGCAGCAAATTTGTCTTTTCGACATGTTGGCGTTGAAACAGGAACTGTTTATTTCCTCTCTGCTTGCTCCTCAGAGGCGGCGAATTTCGAAAGGTTATTTGTTTGTCGGGGGCGCATCAGTGCATCAACAGATCTCCGACTCTTTCAAATGATGTTGAATCTTAATAAACAACATGAAATTCTAAGGATTTGGTCTGTGAATTTATCTATGAACATTATTGTTGTATTTTAAACGTTTTCATATTTTCTTTTAATACAAGAGGTACCGGATCTGCCCAAATAAGTACCGGAACACAGGGAGGTCAAAATTCAGAGGTGCTGGATCTTGTTCCGGCAGGAGAATTAACCCCTGGCCACGCCCATTAATCATGTCAGCATCTTCACCATGAGGCTAACTCACAAATGGATAATCTTGTAGCTTGAACTGATCCAGGTAATGTTAAAGCAGAGAAGGACAATGAAAAGCAGCTCTGGCGAGGAGACGAACACCCACGCCTTTGTGGCGGATGTAAAGTGTAACCTCTGAGTTACAGGATCCCATCACACTGACTTTTCCTTTTTCCCAATAAAAACCAAAGTGAGCGGGATATCAGAGCGGGCTCCTGCTGAGAGGGCTAGAGTTCCCCAAAGTGGATTTCTGGCTTTAGGCCCGAGCCTTTGTATTGACTTCCTGGACTGAAGAGCGTCTCTCCTAAATCCCTGAGCCCAAAAAGCGGCGCTGCAGGGATTAACTCCCATCTGAATGTGATCCAGAGCTGCATCAGTGCACCAAAATATGACCTGGAACAGACAGCAGACAAACTCCTGCCTGCCGTCCTTTATTCAGCTCATTCCTCATTTTCTCCAGTTCATCCTCATCGTGGGCCCCTGAGGCCCCTGCAGCCTCAGTCTGACCCCACGACACTGTGTCTGACAATGTGATGAATGAGGTGCAAATGTGCTGCAGGGACCAGCAGTTCCATCTGAACTCCTCCACCCTCATCTCATGGTCCTTAAAGGAACTCTGTGGCTAATTTGTTAGAGGAACATGAACACAGGCGCCCACTGCTGGTCAGCTGGTGTAAACGACAAACATGGAAGAACAAAAACCAGAGTGACAACAAACACGAGCACTAGCTTGTTAAGAGAGGGCAGAGCTTAAATAGCGTATGTCACCACCAGATAGCATTAAACACATCTGACAGAAGAGACGAGGACACGAGCCACAGACGAACACGCCATAGCGCCGGCCCCTCAGAGCAGCTGTGGAGAGACAGGCTCAGCTAACAAGAGCGCAGCCTTTGTTGTTTGTTGGGGATTTTAGAAACCTTCAATTAAGTTATAGAACATCTGTTTCCCTTAGTGGTGGTGACCTTGAAGTCATGTGACCCTGGTGTAGCTCCTCCATAGGCTACCGTTAGCTTAGCACTGCTAACCGTAGCATCCAGGCTTCCAGCATCATCAGAGGGTTCATTAGTGAAGATGATCTTGATGAACTGAACCTGGAAGATCATCAACTTTTGTTCACCAGAGCTGATTTACTGGTTCAATCACCACAATCACATGGAGCGATCCTATTGGCTGCTGGGGGAGGAACCAGGAGATGGCCACTTCCTGTTGGTGGAGGAACCAGGAGATGGCCACTTCCTGTTGATGGAGGAACCAGGAGACGGCCACTTCCTGTTGGAGGAGGAAGCAGGAGACGACCACTTCCTGTTGGTGGAGGAACCAGGAGATGGCCACTTCCTGTTGATGGAGGAACCAGGAGACGGCCACTTCCTGTTGGAGAAGGAAGCAGGAGACGACCACTTCCTGTTGGTGGAGGAAGCAGGAGACGACCACTTCCTGTTGGTGGAGGAACCAGGAGATGACCACTTCCTGTTGGACCACAAACCTTGTGCTGCACTTGCTAATCAGCGTCTCAGGTTGCTCACCTGCTATCGATCAGCTCCTGTTTCACAGTATTGATCCGTGACTCTCTCTCTCCCTCTCTCGCTGCATATATCAGACAGATTCTCTTCGAATTGATCAGCCCCTCTGACCTCTCATCATGGCTCCAATCACTGTGATTTATTGATCATTTAAACCCGTGCAGGCCTCAAGTAGAGAAGACGTCTCCGCCAGCGGCAGTCTGGAGTAAACCATCCACGATTCATGGCTCTGGTGTTTGGATATTCCTCCTCATTTCTTCTTCGTGACCTTCTAAGAACATTCAGAGAAACCTACACTAAAGAGCTGTCTTTCCTGTATTTAAATTCTTCTGAATATGTGAACTCAGCCGTCACATGAATTCAAAAGCCTACCTGTAATTCCTGTCCCGTACAGCGTGTAGATCAACAGAGCAGGATGATCAAGGTGGATAAATCATATCCAACACATCGATGAGCAGTGGTCAGTACGGACCGCAACCACTGCTCTAAAAGCAAGTGAACACGTATGAACCTGATGGAGCCTCCTTGCAAAATGTGACACTAACATCCACTAGGTGGAGCTGTTCCACTAACAAAAAGGAAGAAAAGTGAAATCTCTACCTGTCAACAAGGCGGCGGGGCTCGATCGTCGCTGCTGGAAGCTTTAATGAGGTGTTCGGACACCCAAGCTGCAGGAAAGATGATTGGCTTCTTGGACTTCTAAATGTTAATCCGACTGAAACGGAACTTTTCAATTTGGACTAATTCGGTTTGGGGCTGAGTTCACTCTTCAGCCCCAAACTGGCCATTGAGAACACATGTAGAACTTGTGTAGAACATGTGTGGAACCCATGTAGGTCACGTGGGGGGAAGGGAGAACATCTCAGTGAGCTCAAGACGACAGCCCTTATGACCTGCAATGTTTAAGGCTGCATCACATCTTGTGGTATTCGTCTCTAGGTGGCGCTGCAACTGACACGTTCCAGTATTTATGGAGCCAATGAACGTGAAGCTGAGAACTTGAGAACCTGCCATCCAGCCAGTACCGCTGCTCTCAGATCAGTTTCATGTTTGATTTGTTTGTGTTGACTCTCCTGCTTGGTCTCATCACCTGGTTTTCTGTCAGCATGAGAAATCTTGTTTTGTTTCAGAACCCTGAAGGTGCGCGCACGTGCACACACACACACACACACACACACACACACACACACACACACACGTCTTTGAAGTCCAGCGTGTGTGTGTGTGTGTGTGTGTGTGTGTGTGTGTGTGTGTGTGTGTGTGTGTGTGTGATCTCATGAAGTATTCATGCAGCATGTCAAGTGTGTGAGAGAGAGCGAGGATGGCGAGGAACAGCGGTTTTCACGCCTGCCGTGTACCAACATGATGTGGAGGCGGAGCTGTGAAAAGAGAGAGAGGGAAGGTGAGGGAGGGAGGGATGGCACAGGGGGGGTTGCCAGTGTTTCCCAGCAACAACAGCAGTGAGACGCAGGAACCCAGCCATTGATTTCCTCCTCTGTTTTTGATCCTTAATTCCTCCACTGCTGCCGCTCTTCATCCCTCTTTCTCTCCTGGAGGAGGAGGGGGAGGGAGGAGGGAGGGAGGGAGGGAAGTCATTGCGATACTGCAGGAGTCCGAACAGACTGGAGAGCTCCAGGAGAGAGGAGAGGTTGGGAGGGAAGAGAGAGGGGAAGAAGAGAGGTAGAGAGCAGAAATGAGGTGACGTGAGCGGGACGGCGAGGATAAAGAGGTGGAGGTCGACTTGTGGAAGCTTCTGGAACAAACAGAGATGTGAGTTGTAGGGTGGAAGTGGAGGTTTGGTGCAGCGTTTGGCTCAAGGACTGGCTGAACTGAACCCCCCTGAACGTGTGCATGCTTTGGTGGATCATGTTTCAACATTTTTCTTTGCAAACTTCCAGCAACAAACTCGGAACCAGCAGACTTCCTGCTGGAGATGAAGGCGCGGAGAGTGCAGAGGTGGAAGTCGTTGCTCTGACTGAGGAACTCAGAGAAACCTGTTGGAAAATATTCCCAGAGGAGCTCGAAACCTCCTGAAGAATGTGAGGCCAGTTTACTGCTATTTAACGGATCCACTGGAGGATGATCGGCACCACCACACGTGCCGATTGATGAACCAAACAGTGGGAATAATCTCCCAGATTCCCAGAGGCGTCAGGAACGAAGCAGAAAGTCCTGTTTGACAAAGCAACTCCATACAACGAAATTCCCTGTGGAACCCCTCTGACTTCTGCATGAACTTTTAAGAAATTTTGAGGAAGAATGATGGAAACTTTACTGGGTCTTGATCCAAATGGACCAGTGCTCATCTCATCTGGCCCACATGACCTCCGCCAGTCCCACACGGGGTTCATAGGTGTCTCAGATGAAGCATAACGGTCTGTTGGGACACTCTCGTCATCATAGCAGGACACTTCAAGCTCCAGTTTGAGGATGAAATGACTGCTGGACAATCATTGGGAAGTTCAGATTGACTCTGAATATTTCCTAGTTCTTGGAGGTGTGTGGTGCCTCTGATGCAGTAAAGCTGCAAGCAGCTGCACTCTCGTCAAAATTCCCTTTGGTTAGCAAGTGACTGAATCTTGGAAAAATCTCCAGCAAATCTCTGAAGACTTTTCTCTGTCGGTTGGAAACTCACGATCAGACATTTTGATTTCTTGGAATCATCTCAAATCTTTGTGACTTTGGCTCCTTAAAACAGCTGGAAGAAGAAACTGTGTGATCTCAAACAGCAAAATTAAATATCAGCTCCCCCTCCTCCCCTGGAACTTCTTCTGATTTGACACTTTTTGAGGTTTTCCACAAGCGGATCCCAAAATTGAACCCTCGTTGAATCAGTTCATGTTGAAGCTTCCTCCGGGTGCCTGTGTACCCTCTTCCACCAGGACATCTGTCAGGTCCCGTTGGCCTGCGAGTCCTCTACTTGATCCCGTGTTGCAATGACTACCAGGATGGTGAATGAGGGTGAGATCGGACCTGGTTCCACACGGCAAAGAACTCTGAGCAGATAATGGACTGGAAGGAAGTGTGAGTATCACGTCTTCACGGAATCCTCCAAAATTCAAATGTTGCTACAGGGGTTCGTCCTCAAGGATGAGGTGTGTTTGTAGTCCAACAGGAAGTGATAGTATGAGGGATGAGGTGTGTTTGTAGTCCAACAGGAAGTGATAGTATGAGGGATGAGGTGTGTTTGAAGTCCAACAGGAAGTGATAGTATGAGGGATGAGGTGTGTTTGTAGTCCAACAGGAAGTGATAGTATGAGGGATGAGGTGTGTTTGAAGTCCAACAGGAAGTGATAGTATGAGGGATGAGGTGTGTTTGAAGTCCAACAGGAAGTGATAGTATGAGGGATGAGGTGTGTTTGAAGTCCAACAGGAAGTGATAGTATGAGGGATGAGGTGTGTTTGTAGTCCAACAGGAAGTGGTCACTTCAAGGATGAGGTGTTGGCAGTTAGCAGTGCTAAGCTAATGTAAGCCTATGAAGGAGCTACACCAGGGTCACATGACTTTAAGGTCATCAATTCTAAGCTTCAGGATTCTTGTGTTCCCCCTAATGACCTTTAATGACCTCCAGGACCTCTGTAGGCTCCTCTAGACTCTTGTTAGCAACCCAGGTTTTTAAGACTCCACCACTCCAACATCCACCAGTCTGGTGTTTACTGGTGGATCTGATGTAGAACTGAACCTCCACCATCCACCGGTCTGGTGTTTACTGGTGGATCTGATGTAGACCTGAACCTCCACCATCCACCGGTCTGGTGTTTACTGGTGGATCTGATGTAGACCTGAACCTCCACCATCCACCGGTCTGGTGTTTACTGGTGGATCTGATGTAGAACTGAACCTCCACCATCCACCGGTCTGGTGTTTACTGGTGGATCTGATGTAGACCTGAACCTCCACCATCCACCGGTCTGGTGTTTACTGGTGGATCTGAAGTAGAACTGAACCTCCACCATCCACCGGTCTGGTGTTTACTGGTGGATCTGATGTAGAACTGAACCTCCACCATCCACCGGTCTGGTGTTTACTGGTGGATCTGATGTAGAACTGAACCTCCACCATCCACCGGTCTGGTGTTTACTGGTGGATCTGATGTAGAACTGAACCTCCACCATCCCCCGGTCTGGTGTTTACTGGGGGATCTGATGTAGACCTGAACCTCCACCATCCACCGGTCTGGTGTTTACTGGTGGATCTGATGTAGAACTGAACCTCCACCATCCACCGGTCTGGTGTTTACTGGTGGATCTGATGTAGAACTGAACCTCCACCATCCACCGGTCTGGTGTTTACTGGTGGATCTGATGTAGAACTGAACCTCCACCATCCACCGGTCTGGTGTTTACTGGTGGATCTGATGTAGAACTGAACCTCCGCCATCCACCGGTCTGGTGTTTACTGGTGGATCTGATGTAGAACTGAACCTCCACCATCCACCGGTCTGGTGTTTACTGGTGGATCTGATGTAGAACTGAACCTCCACCATCCACCGGTCTGGTGTTTACTGGTGGATCTGATGTAGAACTGAACCTCCACCATACAGGGATGAAAGCAGAGTGAAAGCTTTATCCGTCACCATGTTAACAATTACTCTATTCTATTCCCTGTTTATTTCCGTTGGATGTTTCCTCAACACTTTCACCATAAAGACCGTGAGATCCCATCTGGGCTGTAGCAACACTAACTGGATTCAAGAGGAACATTTAAGTCCAGGGTCAGAGATTCGTAACTAAGCGGCTGCGGTCAACTTGCTAACTAGTTTGTCAAACGTAAATGGAAGGTTCAGTGATAACTGAGTTTGGTTTGAGTTAACTGAAATTTAAATTAATAGTTAAATGTTGGCAAGCATTTTAGCCCCAGCAGCAGCACGGGGTCTTTCTGGGTGAGTCTCCATGTTCTCCCTGTTCCTGCTGGGTTCTCTCTGGTACTCCAGCTTCCTCCACAGTCCAAAGACATCAAGAGGGACCAGGTTAATCCAGACTCTAAATTGACCGTAGGCGTGGCTGGGAGAGCCAATGGTTGTCTGTCTCTATGTGTTGGCCCTGCCATGGACTGGTGACCTGTCCAGGGGGAAGGCTGCTGGGATAGGCTCCACCCCCACCACCCTCAACAGGAGAAGAGAGGGAACATGGAGGGAACATGGAGGGATGATGGATGGATGATGGATGGGTGGATGGATGATGGATGGATGGATGATGGATGGATTGAAGTCGGCAGGCTGTCAGAAGGTTCCTGCACTACTCAGCACTAACTGACTAACCCTGACCCTAACCCTTTCATCCACAGTAAAAGGGTATCATTGCTAAAGAGGATAAAGAAAATAAAGGACATAATTTTTTCTAATTGGAGTTGAATCACTGAAATCTGGATCTCAGAGGTAGAGATCCAGCCGCCCCTCCTCTCCTGCTCACCTGCCTTCAGGTTCTCGAGGCAGCAGCTCCAGCACCACCTCCCTAGGGAGGCGACCAGGTGGATCCTGACTAGATGTCCAAACCACCTCAGCTGGGTCCTGACGACGCAAAGGAGCAGCTACTCTGAGTCCTTCACGGAAGACTCAACTTCCCCCCGGCTGGACTCCCTCGTCACAATGGTTTGGTAGAGTGACCACAAAACCGCGACCGTTGCCCCACCTCTCGGACCCCAGTCAGGCTCCAGAGTCCCTCAGTGGACCCTGAGAAACAGATTTATTTATTGCTGGATTTCAGACAGAAATATTGGGTGTCAAATTTCTCCTTTGTTTCATTCATAGATCGTATTAAAACATTCTCCCGGCCCGCACACGAGCACGAGAAATCTCCTTTCAGGTTGTGATGTCACTCATCTGCTCAGGAGGCCCAGGATGGCGCACTGTCACCAGATAGCTCTTTTTTCAGATGAGATGTTTGCAGTGTCCTCTGTGACCACAGACGTGAATCAGTCTTCTTCCAGGTCGGACCAGAACCTCCTCAGGAGCCGGTCCTCAGAAAGGTGTCAGTCCAAGGACACTCACTGAGCGTATTCCCAGCGGCGGACTCTGACGTCCTTCATGGAGGCTGTAATTACACACTCAGTGCTCTGATTGGCCGCTGAGTAGAGGACGGAGAGATGAAGAAGAGGAGGAGGAGGAGCGCAGGAAGACTCTTCTTCTGTAACCATGACGTCTCTCTTCAGACGCTGCTCAGTACGAAGGCCCATGTGTGTCAGGGAAAACAGGAGCTATCATGATAACGATAACCATCACGACGCATTTCAGCTCTGAAGCAGAGCAAACCTGAAGCTGTCAAACTGTTCAACGTCACCTGACCTGGACTCGTGTCACTTTAGAGGCTCAAGATCTTCACAAATGTGTTTATTCAAAAGCAAATAAATAAAAATTATTACAAATTCATCATTTGAAAAAGAGGAATTTGAAAATGTATTAAAAAGGTGAAATATTAACGATCAAATTTAAAAGGGAAAATTCAGAATGCAGCTTGTCAGTTTTCAATTCCTTGTTTCTGTTTTTTTTTTTTTTTGAGAAACTGCATGGGTCGGCTCGGGAAATCAGCAAAGACACAATAATGAATCACCCAAGGACGAGCAAACCAAGTGTCTGATGGTTAAATTTGGTACTTCTACATCTGCTACAAGTGCAGGAGGGGTGGCCGCCACCGTCAGCACCCACTGAAGGCGCTGATCACACCCATCAAGAGCGAAGCGTCTGGTCCCCCAAAGCGGCGTCACGTCTCTGATGTCTCTCGTCTGCAGGGCGGCTCAGAAGCTCAGTCTGTCTCGCAGGAAGAAGTCCCGTCCTGGCCCCCCTTCCCCGCCAGGCGAGGCCCCGGGGCCGCTGCTCTACACCGGGGGCTTCAGTGGGGCCCTGCAGCTCTCGCCGCCCGCTGTCCCACCATGCCTCCTACGTGCTGGGTCAAAGGTCAAGGACACCCCGGGGATGGGGAAGGTAAGAGGTTCTCCCAGAATGCCCTGCAGGTCATTGGCCTCCCGCTGACAACGGTACAACCTCAACTCTGCTGAATCTCAGTGGCGACGTCTGAATTTGGACTCTAGACTGAACAGACTAGACTTTGGTGACTGGTTCCTTAAAGGTTCCTTTAATGTCGATAAGAGTTGCTACAAATATTCAGGGAACACTGTACACAGACCTGCAGCAAACATTCCGTTCACGTTCTCAGAGAATGCTGAATACTCCCTGGAACTCTTCTCGTAACAACCCTCCAACCTTCATAGAACTCTACATCTGGACCACCGGTCCTTCGGGGAACCTACAGGGAACATTTTACAGTAAAGGCCCCCTAAACGTTCCCAGAGCATTGTGAATGTTCCCCTGTCATTACACCGTGTAACATCCCCCTTTCCTTCAAATAACTCAACATCTTGACCTTCTGAGAACCGGGTGACCTACAGGGAACATCCTGTAATGACCTGTAACAATCCCAGAACATTCTGAAGTCTGAATGTTCTCCAATTATTCCGATTGCTGAGTGGAACCCTCTCCTGTGACCTCCAGAGAACCACGTGAGAACATTTCTTACCTCAGCAGAGTGCTTCATACCCGTCCCATCCCGCTGGCTCTTTCTCAGTCTCAGGAATCCGCACGTCTCTCCTCTCTCCAGGTCAGAGTGATGCTCCGGATCT
Organism: Aulostomus chinensis; assembly: GCF_037954235.1. Taxonomy (NCBI): domain Eukaryota; kingdom Metazoa; phylum Chordata; class Actinopteri; order Syngnathiformes; family Aulostomidae; genus Aulostomus; species Aulostomus chinensis. The sequence continues at coordinate 24,642,495 of NC_141339.1, forward strand.
GCTCGGTCAACAGCAGCGAGTCGTCCGAGTCCATGTCCTTCCTCAAAGTCGATGGCAGGAAGAAGCAGCTGAATCTCTGCGAGACGCCGGCTGGCGTAGCCCAGCGGAGATCCTCCAGCTCTGCGCCCAAGACCTTCACCTTCGACGCCATCTTTACCCAAGATGCCTCACAGGTGAGACAGGACAGAAAATTTTGGAGGTGTTAGATGTTTGAGAATCATCAGTATTCTCACAGCAATCTGCATGATTGGTGGAAAATTTCAAAATGGAGTTATTTGTTGACAACATCCCTGTGTGACTGTGCTCTGACGTGATTGGTCGATGCTGACTGGACCTCGTCCCGATAGGCTGAGGTGTGCTCAGGGACGCTGGCGGAGGTCATCCAGTCAGTGGTGAACGGAGCAGACGGCTGCATCTTCTGCTACGGACATGCTAACCTGGGTAATTACACACACACACGCGCGCGCGCGCACACACACACACACACACACACACACACGTTTTCTACAAGTCAGATGATTGTTGATTCTGCCTTCCCAGGTAAGACATACACCATGATTGGCCGAGAGTGCTCCACGCAGAGTCTAGGTGTGGCTCCGACTGCCATCTCCTGGCTGTTTAAGGTGATCGAGGAGCGCAGGGAGAAGGCCGGGGCCGGTTTCTCTGTCCGAGTCTCAGCGGTGGAGATCTCCGGCCGCGAGGAGACGCTGAGTGACCTCCTAGCTGATCTCGCCTCCTCGTTGGGTGGCCACCAGGAGGCCCCGGGCCCTGCTGTGTCACTGTGGGAAGACCCCATCTGTGGATCTCAGGTAGAACCCATCCTTCCCTTTCACCGACGCTGGATTTTCAAAATAAAACCGTTTGTCAGGCTCAGGTTGTCTGAAAGCAAATCAGTGAAGCGTCTTTTCCATTAAATTGACGGTGAATCAGAGAAGCTGGAGACGCCATCGCCAGCCTGACTGGACAATCACACCAACTCCTCCATCATCTCAGCACAACTGAAGGGGGTCAGTACTCATGAGGAGGCAGCAAACACCACCTTTCCCATCGCCCCCATCTCCTCAGTCTCAGGAATGTCTTCAAATTTGAACTCATGTTCCCTGACACGTTTTTTTTTTCTTCCCTAGAGGTTCCTCTGATGACCTTGGGGGGAACCTCCAACATGTTCCCCCAAGCTATCCTATAAATGTTCCCAGAGCTTCCTGAGTATTACCTGAACATCAACCTGGAAACATTCTGGGAACGTGGTGTTCTGGAGGGGAAGTGGTGTTCTAGAGGGGACGTGGTGTTCTAGAGGGGACGTGGTGTTCTGGAGGGGATGTGGTGTTCTGGAGGGGCGCGGTGTTCTGGAGGGGTGCGGTGTTCTGGAGGGGCGTGGTGTTCTAGAGGGGAAGTGGTGTTCTAGAGGGGGCGTCCCTCTAGATGGTGATGATCCCTTAAACCTTCGCAGAACTTTCTGAATGTTGCCTCATTATTCCACCAACTACCATCCCCCTAACAGGACTGAGGGAACCCCAGCAGGGAACATTATCAGAACCCTATTGGAATGTACAGTATGTAGCTGGGAGCATTTTCAAAAAAATCCCACTGAATATTTCTCTTGAAAATTTGCAGGAGATGTTATTCGTCTGTTTCCAATCTTCTGGTTTGGTTGTGGTCGCCACACTGCCAGTGATGATTTTTCTATCAGCTAAAATGAGCCGGAGTCAGAAAGTGACGAGGAAATTACCAGCATATTAGCACAAATCAATTCTTGAAATAAAAGGTTTGGTAACATGATGCTGATGACATCATGAGTTCACCTTGAATGACACCTCACCTCCCCTCCGTCCTCCCTCCATCTTGTCCTCCCTGACCTCCTCTTCACCCAGGAGACTTCATGGCTGTCCACAACTGTCCAATTAGTTCTGACGTCGTCCATGTTGTTATTCTGAGGGAACCCCAGCAGGGAACATTATCAGAACCCTATTGGAATGTACAGTATGTAGCTGGGAGCATTTTCAAAAAAATCCACCTTCACCTCCCCGGAGCTCGTCCGCCTGACACTTTTTATCTCCCCTCACTTTAATTTTCTTGCCTTTCTTTCTCCAGTTTGCCTCCTTTGTGCAGACGTCGTTTATCTTCATCAAACCCCATTTTGTCTTAAATTAGCTTTTATCTTTGTTCATTTTATCTCCGACATGCTGGTCATTGAGGGTTTTCTCTGAATTCTTTTCTTCTTCTCAGGATTTCAGCAGAAAATCTGTGTTCTTTTACGCAAGAGCCAAGCTGCTGAGCTCAGCATGTCACATGACCAGCCTCCATCATGGTCACCATCATCATCATCTCACTTCTTGCATTCTCATGATCTTTGTCCATCAGCTGCAGAACCAGACGGAGCTGCGAGCCACCAACGCTGAGCGAGCCGCCTTCTTCCTGGACGCTGCGCTGGCGGCGAGGCAGAGCTGCCAGGCGCAGGGCGACCTGGAGGCTCGGAGGAACTCTCACTTCCTGTTCACCCTGCACCTCTACCAGGAGAGACTGGACAAGACCAACAAGGCTGCAGGTCCGTGCGTGAGATCACGTCCATCCACTTATGGAGAAGACTGGCGGGATTTTGATTTGACATTCAAGTAGAACTGTTTTCATAGAAGAAAACTACAAACTCAGAGAAGTTTTACTACACAGAGATGAAGTACTATTAATGAACCGTCAAAACTGTAGGTGTTCTGAAATGAAAGTGTAAAGACAAACAGATGAATAAAAGCTCAAATCTAACCTGAAGCACAAGTTAACTGCAACAAAAGCTAAACATTTAGGAAAGAATGGAAGGTGGCATTAAAAGGAAGACATAAATGCTGAATGTTGGATTAAAAAATGAACAGAAATTACAATGAAAGCTACAAAAACCAACAGAACTGAAACGTGAGCTAACGTGTGCTAACGTGTGCTAACGTGTGCTAACGTGCGCTAACGTGCGCTAAAGTCTAGGCTATGTCAGAAGAAAAAGATGAGCAAGAAATCAACCAGCCAATAAAACGTAATTAAACAACAACAACAACATAAGCTGACATACTGGTGGACGTTTATGGGGACAAATCAAGGGGATGGATCAGTGTGTCGTGTGTTGTTGAACCCGACTCACGTATCCCTGAAAGGTCCCTGTTAAGGGAGGTTTGCGAATTATGCCTATCAGGGGTCTTGAACAATGCAGACATTTGAGAACCCTGTTCTACAAGCAGCAGTCTGTTATCCTAGAACATGATTCTGTCAGGGCGATAGAGGCTTGGAGGCTACAGCTATGTCACCATCGGTTCCACAGCTGCACAGACTGACCCGCCGCTGTTGAACCTCCTGCTCCGTTAGCCATTAGCTCCAATTTTTACGCCCTCATATTCATAGCCAAACATGTAGCTGCTAATTAACTTCACTTGGAGGTGCTCAGCGGCGTCCACTCCCCCCGCCCACGCCTGCCTGTCACATCTCAGCAGTTATTAGTGTTTTCTGCTGCTGCGTCCAAGCCGGGAATAAATCTGCATGGCTAATGAGGCCTGCAGGCTTCATGTCCTGCCGTGGTTAGAGGCCTGCGGGTGTAAAATTGTACACTCAGCCACTCTCAGCTCTTCCTACATCTTGCTGATGCAAGATTTCATTACTGCTATCGTTTTCTGACCTCCATAGATGAGCAGAGATCTCAGGCTGACGTCTGAGGGATGGCCGAACGTCCTGCTCAGTCCATCACAGGTTTATCCCAGGTGCTGAGGATGCCATGGTTCGATGACATCGAGTCCTTCTTAACCACATGTAGGTTAGCGTTCTTATAGCGTTGACGAACTGTCAGCAGTCTGGCTAAAGAATGGATTCTGACTGGCTGCAGGTTGCCCAGTAACACTGGATACAAGGACGAAGGAAATTCTTCCTTGATTTCAATTATTGTGCTGGTAACATAGCAACGACTGTAACAACCGGTTATCAATCAAGGCCTTTTGATTTATTTTACATTTCGTATACAATTAATATCTAAGTCTGTGAGGCGGCCCGGTGGAGCAGTGGTCCTCCCTGTGGCCCCCAGCAAGAAGGTTGTGGGTGGAGCCCCGGCTGCAGCACGGGGTCTTTCTGGGTGAGTCTCCATGTTCTCCCTGTTCCTGCTGGGTTCTCTCTGGTACTCCAGCTTCCTCCACAGTCCAAAGACATCAAGAGGGACCAGGTTAATCCAGACTCTAAATTGACCGTAGGCGTGGCTGGGAGAGCCAATGGTTGTCTGTCTCTATGTGTTGGCCCTGCCATGGACTGGTGACCTGTCCAGGGGGAAGGCTGCTGGGATAGGCTCCACCCCCACCACCCTCAACAGTAGAAGAGGGGGAACATGGAGGGATGGATGATGGATGGATGGATGGATGATGAATGGAGGATGGATGATGGAAGGAGGATGGAGGATGGATAACTGCAATCATCAGATTCAGATAAAGCCAAAGTAGCTGCATCGCTGCTTCTGACGGTCGCATTATCAATTAAGTTTCACAAGATGACACTCAAACAGCTTAAAAATATTTGTTTTCTGAATGGAGTTTGGATCAGAGATCAGACCTTTGACACAAAGTCACGTGATTTCCCGCCTGTGTTTTATGATGTCAGTTGACATCAGAGACGTCGTAAGTAAATCGCTCGACGAGATCAAATTGTTTTGAGTTTAATCGACTGGAGATTTCTGATGTTTGCATGACTTTCAGCACTCGACCATTTATTCAAATAGTCATTGATTAACCAATCAATGAATTGATCACCGTTCATAACATTCAACCCACCTTTGAAGCTGCTATTTGAACGTCTCTGGTCTCTGTGTCAGTGTCGGGGCGGAGTCGCCTCCACCTGCTGGACTTGGGGAGCTGTGAGACGGACATCAGCAGGACAAGAGAGGGAGGTGGAGGTCAGTGTCTGTCTCTGTCCGCGCTGGGAAACGTCATCCTCGCCCTCGCCAACGGGGCCAAGCACGTCCCCTACAGGTACAAGCTCACACTCCTGGCATTTTAATGAAGGTCAAAGGTCACAGCTGCCTAACGACAGATAGAGGACGAGCTGGGTGGATGTCCTCATGGGGGATGAGTGTCCTCGAAATGTTTGTTTGGTTGATTTTCTTTGCTTTCTGTCGTCTGTTGTCTAGTTGGGTTTGTTTTCTCCGCCAAATTCCATGTTTCCATTTTAAAACACATTTTCAGTTTGTACACAAAAAATACACAGAAAAAAACAAAACTGAATGTTGCAGTCAGCGGGAACACACTTTTTTCTCAGGACCTTTGAGGAAATGAAGAGAAAAGAGAGAGAAAAGAGAGAAATTAAATTTGGACAAAATGTGTTTAAATCGTTTATGACTTTATATTTTTGATTTTATTGATTTAATACATTTGCTTCAAATGTTTTCACTCACATGTAACAAATATAAAACTGCTGCCAGTTGTGAGTTGAAGGATTTGGTTGAATCAGACGTGGGCCACAAAATCATTCAGTTTGTGGGTCAGAAAGAGTTTTAAACCCTGACACAAATCTAGAAAAAGCTGAGATAGAAACATTTAATTAAATCAAAGCTGCACTCCCAGTCTTTTCAAAGTAAGAGCCTCAGATATGGAACACAGTGTAGTTCAAAGTGGAGGCTCATGAATGTGGAAGGAGACATCGTTACTATTCCTTTTTTTCCCGCCTGTTGCGTGATGTCATGAATGGATTCTAGGGTCCTCTGGGTTTTCCGAAGTCGGCTCTTTTTTGGCTAACGAGGGGTTTCTTGATGTATTATTCAGGGACAGCAAGCTCACCATGCTGCTCAGCGAATCCCTGGGAAACATCAACTGCCGAACCACCATGATCGCTCACATCTCCGACTCCCCGGTGAACTACATGGAGACACTGACCACAGTGCAGCTGGCCGCTCGCATCCACCGCATCAGGAAGAAGAAGTCCAAGGTACCTTTTCATCTTTCAGGATAATGACTTTGGTGACATTCATCAGCAGGTGACTGGATTTGTTCCAATGTGAATGAATGAACACTGCCTTCAAATCTACATTCTACAGAACCATTTTTGGTTGAGTTGAATCCATCCATCATCCATCATCCATCCATCCATCATCTTCCTTCCATCCATCCATCCATCCATCCATCCTTCCATCCATCCATCCATCCATCCATCCTTCCATCCATCCTTCCATCCATCATTCATCCATCCATCCATCCATCTATCCTTCCATCCATCCATCCATCCATCCATCCATCCATCCATCCATCCATCCTCCTTCCATCCATCCATCCTTCCATCCATCCATCCATCCATCCATCCATCATCCTTCCTCCTTCCATCCATCCATCCATCCATCCTTCCATCCATCATTCATCCATCCATCCATCCATCCTCCTTCCATCCATCCATCCATCCATCCAACCATCCCTCCCTCCATGTTCCCCCTCTCCTCCTGTTGAGGGTGGTGGGGGTGGAGCCTATCCCAGCAGCCTTCCCCCTGGACAGGTCACCAGTCCATGGCAGGGCCAACACATAGAGACAGACAACCATTGGCTCTCCCAGCCACGCCTACGGTCAATTTAGAGTCTGGATTAACCTGGTCCCTCTTGATGTCTTTGGACTGTGGAGGAAGCTGGAGTACCAGAGAGAACCCAGCAGGACAGGGAGAACATGGAGACTCACCCAGAAAGACCCCGTGCTGCAGCCGGGGCTCCACCCACAACCTTCTTGCTGGGGGCCACAGGGAGGACCACTGCTCCACCAGGCCGCCCTTAGTTGAATCCATCTAAAGATATTTTAACAGATTCAGATAAACGGCTGATTTCCAGATCTACAGGAGTAACAAAGGTTTGAATTTAACAGATTTCTCAAGTAAAAAACATTCCAAACGATGTAAATCCACACCATCAGGTCAGGGAGTCATAATTCACAAGATGCTCTGTGTTCAGGGAACATATAATCAATATCAGTGTGCCTACAGGGGACACGAGCCTCTGGTGAGGCTTTGCACTTGCATTGGTTTATGGTCCAGCTAACAAGCTTGTGCACTTTTAACCTCCCTCCAGGGCCCCACCCTACACAGATGGGTTTCCCTCCCATCAATCTGCCCCCATCGTGTCCCTGGAGTGTGTTAATTTGGATTATTCCTGTCTCACCTGCAGTACGCCTCCAGCTCATCCGGAGGGGACAGTTCCTGTGAGGAGGGCCCTACTCGTCAACCTCCACACCTTCGCCCCTTCCATCCTCGGACAGTAGCGCTGGACCCGGACACACCTCTACTGCTGTCAAGCGATCCCGACCACTCGTCCAGCAGTGAACACTCCTGCGACACCGTCATCTACGTCGGCCCCGGGGGGGTGGCCATCTCTGATTGGGACCTGAGCGACAATGAGGGTCCTCCTTCCTTCGTTCCCATCATCCCTTCCCTGAACAAAAAGAGAGTCAAAGACATGCCAAGGACTGATGGCGATCACTTCAAGTGTAACACATTTGCAGAGCTGCAAGAGAGACTCGAATGCATTGATGGCAGCGAGGGCTCAGCGTCATTCAGCGCAGAGTCCAAAGCAGCACAAACAGCAGCTCTCCGAACTCAGGCTTCTAAACCATCAGAGGCAACATCTGTACACAGATCTGATGAGACCCAGAGGGTCTCACCAGCCACATGCAGTAATAATAAGCCTGATCAGGAACAGTTTCCGGCAGCCAGTGGCATCACGGACACTTCTAAATGGACAAGTGCAGACGGAGAGAAACTTTTAGCTCCCTCATTGCAGGAGCCAGGGCCTGTGGTGCAAGAGAAGGTCTACCTCAAAGGGGCTGTGCCCAAGGCGTCCGCCTCATCGTCCTTACTCAGCACCTCCATGGCAGCAACCCAGCCTGCAGAGGTCATCAGTCGGACTCCTCCAGTTGGTATGAGTCAACAGGTAGTCTGCCAACCGCCAGCTAGCATGGATGGTGCCCCTTATACATGCCGATCCCCCATGGAGGTCAGCAACCTCCAGGCGGCGCTGTTGGGAAGGTGCCTCAGCAGGGATTTCTTGAGAACTACAGTTACACTGCAGCAGCCTGTGGAGCTGAACGGAGAGGATGAGCTTGTGTTCACCATCGTGGAGGAGCTTCCTCACGGACTCATTCCAGACAACGGGCGTCCCTCCAACATTGTTAGCTTCAGCAGCGACTGCTCTCTGCAGGCCTTAGCTTCAGGCTCGCGCCCAGTCAGCATCATCAGCAGTATTAATGATGAGTATGATGCCTTCACATGCCAACCTGTAGAATCCAGCACTGATGTTGGTGCAAGCTGGCAGGAAACATTGTTTGCTCAGTGTAGCAACACGCAGTCAACTGTTGGCTCGTGGTCAGCTGAAGTGAGCGAGGATTGGACCCAAAGTGACAGCACAGGCATATTATATTTAGGGGACAAGTATAGTGCGCCCACGCCAACCCAGTCATTTCACCGGGAGCCATTTCTACAGCACAGTGTCAAGAGGTCACAGAATGACAGCAGTGTCTCAGAGCTGGACTGTGACCCCAGTACCCTAAATAAACCACCTAATACCAAGTGTCCTCCAGACCCACCCAAAGCCTCTCCCAAAGGCTCGCGGCATAGAGCCAACACACTGAATGTGTCAGTGTCAACCCTCCATCACTCCAGTCTTCCTAGGAAAACCAAGCCTACCTCAACTGCAACTCTGGACTGCAGCAGACAGGAAGGCAGATATGAGGACTTTTTGCTTCAGAGAAGCAGCCACTTGGATCCCAGAGAAGCTGAGCTTCTCTGTACTGGTAGAAGAAGTAGCCCCTCCAAGAGGCCTGGAGGGAACAGCAACAGTGTACCACGACCATCAAAGGCACAAGCAGCATCTCAAAGGGTGGTTGACGGCTGCGAGAAGTCCAGTAGCCGGAGAGGAGATGCCCTCATCAAGTTGCCAGGGCTCACACGTGGTGCCACGACTCTGGGGACGGTTTCTCTACCCCAAAGCTCAGAATCGAAATGGGGTCATGAGGGCACCTTGGCAACAGGCACCATGCGATTTTCTTCCCTGGGAAAAAAACTGAATGGACAGAAAAGTAGTGGGATCTCCAAGTCTGGATCTGGAAGCATCTCTCCTCCTGCTCCACCTGCCAGACAGTTTAGTCAAGAGCAAAAGACACGGACAGGACCATCTCCAAGTGCCTTAAAAACAAGCAGTGACGCTGGGAAGTCCTTCTTCCCTAAAACATCAAGCGCTGAGGGGGAGTTCACTGTCAGGGCTCGGGCCGATTCATTCAGCGCTCGAACATCTAGTTTAAAAATCGAACATACTAGGGCATCTTCAAGCCTGAAGAAACGAGGGGCCAAAGTAGATTCCTCTCGGCACTACGGGAGTGTGACGTCTCTGGAGAGAAGTGATAGTCCAACCATCGTCGGGTCCAAGCCTGGACTGTCCTGGGAGAACAGTGGTGCTAGCCTGGGGGGTACCAACAGGTCCAACAGACCAGTGTCAAGACTTGGAGTTCCAGCCTCCACCTCTACACCTGCTTCGTCCTCACAGGGTTGTCCTGGTGTCTTTGCATCCCCGGCCAAACTGGGGCAAGTCAAAAGTAGCAGCAACACCCAAGCAGCACCTTCTGGTGGGTCGAAGTTTCGATCACTGACCAGCTCCAAGAGCCTAAGCTCCTCCCACAAACCTCTTGATAGTGCAGCTGGACGCAGTGCTGGCCTAACTCCGACTGGCAAGTCCCCAGCGCGCACCTGGACAGGTGTGAAGTCAGGAAGAGGAACCATCATGGGCACAAAACAGGCCATGAGCAGGGTGGCTAACAGCCGAGTTAGTGAGCTAGCAGCTGCAAGTCAAAGGAAGCAAATGAGCAGTAGGCATGGACTAACAGGAAGTGACAGTCCTGACAGTGGGACTTGCAGTATTAGCGGGTCACCAACCCATTCGCCGATCCCGTCCCCTTACAGCAAGATCACCGCCCCCCGGAGGCCGCAGCACTACAGCAGCGGGCACGGCAGTGACAACAGCAGCATCCTCAGCGGGGAGCTGCCACCCGCCATGGGACGCACCGCCCTGTTCTACCACAGTGGGGGCAGCAGCGGCTATGAGAGTATGATCCGGGACAGCGAGACCACCGGCAGCACGTCCTCAGCCCACGACTCCATGAGTGAGAGCGGGATGTCCTCGTCCAACAGGAGCAGAGTTTCCAAATCGCCTAAGAAGAGAGGAAATGGTGAGTGAGGACGTGGGGCTGACGCTGAATTACTATTTTCTGAAAGTGTGAAATCAAATTGAAATTAATTCTTAAACTTCAGGAGCTCCAAGTTGACGCTCTAAGATTTTGTTCCAGTTACATTTATGTCTGAAACATCAACAATGGCACGCAGAACACAAGCTATGACCACGACGGGTCGATCCATTGTATTCTGAGCTTGAAAGTGATACTTCACCCAAAAGTGTGTATCCAGCGTGGAATCTTGCTCGTCCACGCTGGTCTGCCGCCCTGCTGCATTTCCAGTCGGGGAAATTGCTGCGTTGCTCAGGAACGTCTGAAGTTCTACTGGTTACTTCCTTCTTCACGTTTTTACGAACCATTGCTTAATCCTAACAGTAAAATAGCCTCCACCCAGCACAATTTTCTTAGAAACTAAGAGTGGATAAAACCAATTGCTAGATGTAAGAGATAGAACAGGTGAATAGCTTCCATCAGTCAGGGGAGTGATGGAGGGATGAGCGCCGAGCCGTAACGGCGCCTATCCGAGGTGAGTGAGTGTATCATTAAATCTACACCCACACATGATCTGAGCCGCTGGAGTGCATTCCACCTGGGCGCCACTCCTCTCACGCGGCTGATTGAGATTCATGCGGCTGGCTCTTCTCGGCTTGCGGCGACACGCAGGTCAGGTAGCCTGATGCATATGGAACCAGGCCGCCGCCGCTGCCGCCGGTCTGCCCATCACTCCTGCCTCATGAATGATTCATGAACCCACAGCAACTCCCGGTGTACATATCCAACTCCAATTATCTCCTCCATCTTTCACACACACACACACACACACACACACACACACACACACTTTTGTTTGTGCTGTCGCTTTTGATCTTGGACAGAATAATAACGATCAGATTAATTGGCTCGCCAGTCAATTGGGGGGCGGAGCTGTGGTCACATGGCTTTGGAGCTCATCCCAGATTTACCGTTCAGGTCTCAGAGGTGCCGCCAGTCTCAGATTCCTATGGAAACCCAGGAAGGCCTGTTGAGTCACTACCAGGTTATGAATACTGACATGCTATTTTTACCTTCCACTCCCCCTCAGGTTTCCAGCGACGGCGCCTGATCCCAGCGCCCCTGCCAGACACTTCCTCTCTGGGTGGGAAGGTGGGGGGGCAGTGGGTGGACCTGCCCCCCCTGGGAAGCACCCTGAAGGAGCCCTTTGAGATTAAGGTGTACGAGATCGACGACGTGGAGCGGCTGCAGAGGCGGAGGGAGGCAGTGACAGTGCTGGAGGTGAGGCGGAGCTTCCTGTTGTGACAGACAGAAGAGAGCAGTTGTCCAAAGTTTGTGTATAAACAAGTGGAAATGCCTGAGAATCTGATCTAATAATCACGGTTATGTGACTCCAATAGACTGATGACATGGAAGCCAATTTTGTGCATATTACAAATATGGTTAGACACAGTCAAAGGAATCGTCGCTGTGGCCACTGCCGTTACTTTTCTGTGATTCCTGTCTTTGGTGCTAGAGGGCGCTGTGATTGCAGCTTTGAAATTAAACTTGATCGAAAAAAAAGTTTAATGAAGCCACAATCGAGCTGCTCGCAGCTTCAACTGAAACGTGTATTTTGGTGTATTTGTGGCAAACGAGGTCTCTGGACTGTCTTTAGGAAATGTGTAACCCAAAACATCCACTGGGACTCAAGGATGAACAGAAACCATTCTTGGGGTCAGAGATCAGAGTCAAGGTGGACAACAGGGATTTCAGGTTTGTCTAGAAGTTGTAATTGTGAAAAGGAAGGTGGTGCATTGAAGCGTCAGTGTTGAGAACTCAGTGTCCCACCGCCGTGCTGCCTTCAGGTGCATCGCTAGGTGGAGGGAGTTGGAACCTCCCAGCTTCATCTGCAAAAACAGAGAAATATTTTTGAGTGGCGAGAATAACTGGTCTGTCCTCACCGCCGTCCGTCCAGAGGGCAGCAGGACCAGGTAGTGAGTTCATTACCACACAGTTAATTACTGTTCAGATGGCTGGGGGGTGTGGGAAGGTGATGAATGAAGGGTTTACTGCCCCTCTGTGTTAACGCCTGGTTAACCTTCGTCAGTGAGTGGCGAGGAAGGAAACAAAAGAGAACCTTGAGTTTGATTCTCACATTTGTCTCCGTTTCTCTCTGCAGCCGTTCCAGGATGTGGAAAAGGTGAGTCAACACTTACCTGCAACATCCATCCCTCCATCATCCATCCTTCCATCATCCATCCCTCCCTCCATGTTCCCCCTCTTCTCCTGTTGAGGGTGGTGGGGGTGGAGCCTATCCCAGCAGCCTTCCCCCTGGACAGGTCACCAGTCCATGGCAGGGCCAACACATAGAGACAGACAACCATTGGCTCTCCCAGCCACGCCTACGGTCAATTTAGAGTCTGGATTAACCTGGTCCCTCTTGATGTCTTTGGACTGTGGAGGAAGCTGGAGTACCAGAGAGAACCCAGCAGGAACAGGGAGAACATGGAGACTCACCCAGAAAGACCCCGTGCTGCAGCCGGGGCTCCACCCACAACCTTCTTGATGGGGGGCCACAGGGAGGACCACTGCTCCACCCACAACCTTCTTGCTGGGGGGCCACAGTGAGGACCACCTGCCCAGCAAAAATAGTTCATTATTTAATGCCTTTTTAAAATTTTCTACTTATTTTCTGACGTGGTTTTTGTTTATTTTCTTGTTTCAACTAATACTTGATGTTGGTGACGAAAATACACAAATTAAAGATTCATAATCTCAGGATATTAATCTTGTCACACTGAAGATTACAGCTGCTGGGGCCTTGTTAATCATTTATTCATTTTTACACGCGGTCACACGAAGACCCCATCAGAGAAAAGAAAATGAGTACAACTTTAAAAAACCCTTTCCCTGTGATGACAGGAATACTCAGTACTACTCTCTGAATACTTGGAAGGTTTGTGAGTGAAAGTCTGATAAGCCAAAGAGGAAAGAAAATACGATGTTACTGAACACCTGATTAATCATGATTAATGCAGGCGTAGAAGTTTGGGAGAAAGGGTTTTGCCAGCGCTATGCTAACACTTCCCACCCACTACCATTCATTGAGCTAAGCTAACTAGCCTGGGGCTCAGCTCTCTGGAGGAGGGGCTCTATCCTCTCATCCCTTTAGAGGGATTGTGCTTCCAGTGCTTGGCACGTGTCTGTCACCTCCTCCGCATCGTCAGGTGTCCTTAATCCTCCTCTGCCAGCAGATTAGCGCTCGTGCTAATTGTATCTGCGTCTGCCTCTGAGTTAAATCCAGCGGTAGACTCAGGCGAGGAGCTCTGGCAGAATCCCAGCCCCTTGGAGACCAACCCTCCGGTGCCCCGGGTCTGAGCCGGCGTGTGTTTGCTCTGCAGGGCCTCCTCTACTTCAACGCCCGGCTGAGGATGCTGGAGAAGCGGCAGCAGCAGATCCGAGAGCTGAGCAGCAAACACCAACGGCTGCAGGCGGAGCTGCAGGAGGCCAAGAGCCGGCTGATGCTGGATGCCTGCAAGTGGAACGGAGAGTGTGAGTACAACCCCAGGTCGACCCTCAGGTGACACTCGCAACTAAACAGGAAGTACATGGAGGAGACAGGAAGTGCACCTTTACACACTTGAAGACAGGTAGAGGAAAGTTGAAGGTTTGCAGGTGGTCTCAGAATCCTGAGGCCTCGTAAATCAACCAGGCCAGAAAACATGAACCCACTGTTTACCTGCTGCCAAACAACGTTCTCTGATGGGATGTTCCAAATCAAGCAGGTCTGGAACCAGAACTTCCTTTCATCTAAAGAGACCCAACACCAAAACCCTCCATGACTAATGTGTCCATTGCTTAGCAACGGGAAGTTTCGTAGAAATTCAGTGATTAAGGCGTTTGACCGTCTGGTTTGAAGGGTTCTATTTAAGTATCAAACGATTTTCTTCATTCCAACCGAAGGAATCGTGAGAGACGTGCGCGTCAGTCAGGACAAACCCTCCGGCCGGCGATCGGGACTGCGCTGTTTGCATCAACACAATCGCATTTCAGCTCTGAGAGGAACAGCGGGAACATTGCTGTGCTGTTTCAGGGAATCCCGCCAGTTCACTGGGTCCCGTTCCATCAAACTCGTCTTCTCACACACGAAGAATTTCACGATCTCATGAATGTTCATTGTTAATGTTGACGTCATGAATATAATTGGCTGTCGTAGTTGCACCACCTTGCATGAAAGAGCAGAAACGTGGTTTCTTTTGCAGCTGAGCAGCGCCGGACGTCACCCTGAGCTGAACGCCATCTCTCCCTATGTGTCTTCTCTGTAGTTGATGTGGACCAGGACCTAGACCGGGGGTCCCAGGAGTACCTGGAGGCTCTGGCCCAGGCTACAGCCGAGCTGGAGTATTGCGTCAACCTCTGCAAGTCTCGCGTCATGATGGAGACCTGCTTCGACATCACCACGGCGGATGATGCTGCGCGCGGAGGACAGCTGGAGGTGTGAGGAGGAGGAGCCTCGTCAGGGCTGCTCCTGGTTCAGTGGCCAGGGCTCAACATGGTGGAACGTTCTGGAAGTGCCTTTATTTCTGATCTCAATTAAACTTCCTTTGCTCCTTTTTCTATTGATCAGCTGGTTTCTTCCTGTGAAACTCCCTACCGGAGAACATCCGTCCCTGCGTTATGCAACATTTTCTGGAATGATTTAATTTTCTATCAGACACGAGACGAGCAGGAAGTGAGGATGTTCAGATCGCCACCAGTCACGCTAAACACACGCTAAGAGAACCTGACATATCCTGGACACGTTGTCCTGACGTCTGAAAAAAAATAGCTTTTTCTAAATTTTGTTTTAAATAATTGCGATAAGTCGTTGTATTTGGTAAATATTAATGAAAGAAATATCTGAAATTGTTCCGCTTTCTTTTTCAGAATTTTTCCAAACTTTTTCGGCATAAATGTTCTTCCATGCAGTGGCTTGTAAATTTAAGTATTTTGGACTAAATACTAAGAGTTTAATTCTCTGATAATAATACTACATCTGTAGGCCACATCAATACTTCCAATACTTGGAAATATAAATATTAGTATACACATGACAAAAATACTTCTTCAACTTTTCCTCTAAATATTAAATGTCAATGCTCCAAATCTCAGATTTACCTTCCTCCCAGTTTGCTCTTCACTTTCAAATCAGAAATTCTTCAGTGTAAATCTGCAGGAAGGCCCCCCCCCCGTCTCCATGGAAACAGGTTGTTCTTACGTTGCTGCATGAAACGTTGTTTGTTCTCGTGTGATGTTGACGTGTCGCCAGACGAAGAGAGAGACCAGACTTTAATCTTCTGTTAAATCAAGAGCTTTGATTTGTTTTTCTATTGTACAGTTTTTTAATTGTTTGTAAAGAAAAGCGTGGTGAGCGGAGCGAGGAGGGCGTGGCCAGCGTGCTAATAAACCAACTCAGTCGTCTTGAACGTCTCACGAGTCTTTTTTTTCTTTTGACAAATGTTGTTTGAACATCAAAGAAAAAGATCTGAGGAAATCGGCTTTTGGTGGGCGGAGTCTTTTTCTCAAACTTTTATGTGTGGTGGTGGATGGGGGGGTTCAACCACTGTGGGACCTGCTGGTCCCTCAGTGTTTGGGGCTGAGGGCCTTGCTCAAGGGCTCCTCAGCAGTTCTAGTGAAGGCGGAGCCGGCGCTGCTTCTCCATTTTCCCACCCAGATTCAGGCCGTAGCGCCTCCTGGAGGACAGAAGGTGGAACAAAGCAGATGTGACAGTCACATTGTCATCGCCCGTTGTTCTGGCTCTCGTTGGTCAGGTGGGCGGTTCCGTGGTCACTCCATGTTTACGACTCCACAGCGGCAAACTGAAGACGAGGTCGTTCGATCTCAAGAACACAATCACAACGACCGTGGATGTGAGCGAGTGTCAGGTACTTTATTATTTTCAGTGTCGACGCCCAAGCGGTTGCCGCAGCAACGACTCGTCCAGCGGTGTCTGCGCCGACTGTTTGAGTTCAGTGAACCCAGAACTTTTACAAAAGTGTTAGAACGAAGTTGAAAACAGGAAGTTGCAGCGTCAGCTTGTCGACTGCAGCAGCTCCAAACGTTCCTCTTGTGTGTCGATGTATTTGTTGCATCTTTATCTGCTTCACTCTTCCTCTCGCCGTCTGTCGGCTCCTTCCCGCCACATCAGACAGGAAGTGTGACATTTCACTTTCCTCTCATCAGGCGTCAGAGCTCGGCAGCGGCGGTCGCGGTGAGACGCTCAAAGCACAGCGGACTGCGCCAGGAGATAAACAGCTGTCTGAGCCAGTGAATGTCAGCACAGACGAGTGGACTGAAGACTGAATCCAGTTGAGAAGATAAAGTTTCCTCTCCCAAACCGATGGAAGCCAAACGCTGGAGGTTTAGCAGCCACTTTTGAGTCCAAAATTGCAGAGCAGTAGAGAAGTTTCGTCTCTGACTGTCCATCACCTCAGCAGTAGAAGCCAACGCTAGTTAGCTTAGCACAATGACTGGTAGCAGGTGGGAAGTACTAGCATAGCTCTGTGGAAAGCCATCGAGTATCTCTCCAAGCACAGCATCACTTCGGGGGAATCATGGGTGACAGCATTATGATGGTACCGGACCAGCACACCCACTCTCGTGCCGTGAGCTCAGTCAGAGAACCTAACAATCCTGCGGGTTCTCATGTCCTGTAACAGGCCTCCGGTTCAGTCAGCTGACTGGTTTCAAGCATCCAAGCAGCTTCCTCCACCGTCTCATCCACTGCATGGCGGGGCTTCTGGTTGTCACAGCAACTCAGATAAAATGGCCTTTTATTGACTTATTTGTTTGTCAATTAGCCGTCGTTCGGACAGAAGTGGAGGCCATCACTCCCCGCCTCCATCACCGCTGCCACCCTCTCTCTTAATGTTTGTCAGCTGACTGGCACCATGGAAGCAGTCGCCGCCAAAGGGCTGTCAGACGAGAACCTCCTGGACCCGTGTTGTCTTCAGCCTCTCCGGAAGCTGTTCAATCACTATGTTTGGATTGTTCGTTTGGATGTCAAAGGTCAGCAGGTGGCGCCGGGTCAAAGCTGAAAGCAGAGGTTCGTAAAAGGATCCTAAATATGCATTTAAGCTTCCTTTCCAGGAGACGGCGAAGCTCCCATCAGCTCAGAGAGACGCAGCGTGGAGACGGTCCTGAACTTCGATGGCCCGTTGAAGACCCAAACAGTTTTTGTCATCAAAAAGAAGGGGTTCATTTTAGGCGCCGTCGGTCTGATGACAGCTCAGCTGAACGCTGGCTGAACTGTTGTGTCATCACTTCTTAATAAACCCTGATCAAACGGGACGCTTGGCGCCGGCAGAGCTGCTGTCAGGAGCAACCTAGGGGTCATTCTTAGTGTGGAGCCGAGACGTCGACGAGGCGGACGAACACAGCCGAACGTGGTCTGACTTGTGTTTGACCTCTGAACTCTTGGTCAAACTTCCAGGACTTTCCCATCATGCACTTTGTTTATTGTCACAGTCACCACCTCATGAATATGCAGGAGACATTAATTCGCTGTGAAATAAACTGCTGAGAGACGGAAAAGATCCACAGCAGACGTGGCGACGGGCCAACTTATTAACACACACCAACCTCTGTGTGCACGTGTGTGTGCGCGCGCACGCACGCTGCTCTTTCATGTGTCTTTGAGGCTGAATGTGTTTTCGACTGTGACCAGCAGCTGCCGGTTGCTCTCCGTTCTGAGCTTCCTTCACCTTAGCAACAGATTCTTCGCTGCCTTTGTGGGCTTCAACTGAATTCTGGGATTTCAATTTGGTGAAAAGAGAACGAAAAAATCAGGAGAGAATGAAAGAATCATGGCTGACTGCTGAAAGCCACCCAGACCTGTCCTCTGGAGGAGAGCATGGGAACAGAAATGAAAATTCTTTTTACTTGAATCTTCGCTTTCGTTGGTTTAAGCGTTCCAAGTTTTATGCTTCTTTGAAGACGTTTGGCCTCTGGTCCAGGGTCGCATCAGTGAAGGAGCCTCGGCGTGGCTCTGGCGGCGGGAGGGAAGCACGTGCTGAGGCGTCTGATCTCCGACAGCCGAGTGCGAAACAGAACGAGTCTTCAGGGACAAACCAGCAGATCAGAGTGGCGAAGAATAACGGAGGCTGCTTGGCGATCAGTCGCCTGCTGACGTTCGTGACAGACCAGAGCGAAACGTGGACACAAAACTGACTCAACATGCGGCGTTCCAGAGGAGGACGAGGAGAACAGATGCAGAACACCAGCTGGCGGTTCTGCTCTGCTGCGGTACCGAGCAGCCCAACACTGCTGCAGCGGGTCAGAAGCAGTCAGACCTCATCGCCCCAAGCAGCCTCTGCATGATCATGTGACACTGCCTGGTCGTGGTGGTGATGAAGTAATTAAGTCGAGCGTTCATTGAGTGCTGATGAAAATGAATTTAGTTTCCCACTAATGGACATTAATGGACTCCCCATCCATTCGTGCCTCCCACACGTTTAACACGCATGTAACACGACACCCCCCATAACCACTTCACTACCAGTTACTGTTCACGCAGATGACCTTTGACCTGTGAAACCAGGCTGCTGCAGGAAGCTCACAGTCCTGCTGCAACAACAAGCGTGCTGAAAGTAAACGCTTCGTGCTTTGATCAACGTGATGATGGAATCAGCGACACGAGAACGTTTGAGCTCTCGTTTCGATGTTTCGTCATCACAACATTCACCTCAAGCCGTCACCGTGTCGCTGTGTCACCAAGAACGACAAACACCCAGATTCACCATCGGCTGTTTGTTAGGCTTTCATCTGATCGATAACGGCGACCTCATCCGAGACGCTGGGAGTGTCGGTCACCTTCGCCTCCTCGCAGCCGCCATGTTTGATTAAGGAGATCAAACTCAATTTTTTAATTGAATTCATCGCTCTGCTGATTTCAGAAACCTCAGCGGAGCTCAGGAGTCCCAATCATGTGACATTTGACTGACCACACACACACACACACACACACACACACACACACACACACACACACACACACACTGATCACTAACGGAACCAGCAGCTAGCAGGAGCATTAGCCAGCGAGGTGGAAAAAGTTCATTTCAGCTGATTTTACTGTTCCTATCAGGTTCAATATTTACAACAGCAGACGTCTTCGCTGCTGAGAGACACAAACAAATCTTTGCAGCATGTAAATAGTCACGTGATCATGTGATCCCTGGTGATACACCTTTGTTTCCGTTACCAACTGTGGTGACCAGGGAATGTTGAAAACACATATGTTAGCTCTTCTAGAGCCGTGACATCATCACGATGGTCTCCAGGAATAGCGCCTGCCTGCAGCTTACATTTTACTGTCATTTGATTTCAATAAAAAGATCAAAAATAATGTTGAGTTAACAACATCACGATGCTGATTTGAACAAATAAGTATTCATCAGTTTTCTGGTCTGTCTACAGGTCAGTTAGCGCTCAACTTTTAAAATGCTTCTTTTCTGAATGGAGTTTGGTGCGAGGCTACACCTCACCCTCGCCCACTCAGGCGTCCGTAGACTTCCAGCCTGGGAAGATGAATCTACACGCCATGACAGGAACCTCACGCTTCTACGCTCACATTTCCTTCACTTCTTACCTCAGTTTTGTTGACAAAAATGGTCTTTAGCCAGCAGGGTTACTCTGAACACGGAGGGTGTACGAACAAAACTAACTACGAACCACTAACTAACAGCCATGGTCCTGTTTTGAAAGATTTTATTGATTGGTGTGATCGTTCCTTCTTGGTGCTTAATACAGCCAAAACAAAAGATATGATCATTGATTTTAGACTACAGGCTGTAAACCACGATCCCACCGTCATGAAGGGTCAACCTCTGGAATGTGTTGAGAGTTACAGATACCTTGGGACTGTCATTGACTCGAAACTAACTTTCAGCTTAAACTGTGAAGCTGTGTGTAAAAAGGGACATCAGCGCTTGTTTTGACTTCGGAGACTGGCCCGTTTTAACACTGATAGATCTGTGCTGACCCTGTTTTATCGTGCTTTTATCGAGTCTTTTTTATCCTTCGCCCTGGTCTCTTGGTTTGGGAATTTGTCACTTCAAAACAAAAACTCACTGAACCAAATTATTAAGTGGTCTGGCCGGCGTATTGGAGAGCCCCAACTCCCCATTACAGAACTGTACAAGAGGCAGTTACTGAGGAAAGCGAACTCCATACTGGGGGATCGCTCCCACCCCTTAAATGATGAGTTCCGGCTCCTCCGCTCTGGCCGCAGATTCAGCGTACCGAAGGGTCACACAAAGCGGTACAGAATCAGTTTTATACACAGAGCGGTCGGAATTTTAAATGACCATAAGTCTAGAACATTGGGTACCGGACATAAATCGATATAAAGTTATTTATAACTTATTTATATGGATTTTACTTCTGATGATTTCATTCAGATCAAAGGACGCACTGACAAGCACTTTTACCATGTTTTTATATTTGGATAGATTTTTTTTTTTTTTTAATTTTATTTGATTGATTTTATTGTATGGACCTGGCTGGTATGTCTAGTGTGGAGATGTGAGTGGTATGAGGGGATTGCTGAATTCCTGCCTGCAAAACAAATTTACCCTCGGGTACAAATAAAGAAACCTTGAACCTTGAAAACATGCTAACAGGCTACGAGTGAGCTAACATGCTAATGCTAACATGCTAGTGCTATCTCTGCGCTGTTCCGACTGGACATTCCAAGCAGCTCATCCAGTCACTTAATCACCAGCTGGTTTGTGACCCGCTGGGCCGTCAAAGACCTGCTCCGGATCCTCAGACTTGAGATACGAGGTTTCACCGCAGCAGGGAACTCTGAGCTGGCGGCAAATTTCAGGGGGCATTGATAGTTGAGTGTAGCCGCACCAGGCTAATGCTAGCAGGGACAGCTAGCGTGGTGTACGGTACCGGGACGAAGGGGATACGACCAGCTCGGTGGTCCTAACATTCTGTCAGAATTGTCATTTATTTTATTTATTTTGACACGAGCAGCTATGGTGTTGTTGTTTGTTTATGAACGTTTGTGTTGGGAGTATGTAAAAAAGTGGGGGGGGACAGGTGGTAAGATAACCTCATAGTAGTACCAGTAGTAGTACTAGGTACTAAGGTACTAAGTAGAGAAGGGGTAGGGATCAATAAGTTGATGCTTTTCCTCCTTTTCAAACATACAAAATATTAACTAGCGTACTAAAGTGTGATTTACATCATTCACGTGTTTGAAATAAAGCCTTCAGTCATTCATGTTTGTCTGAGGCGCTCCTGACGGTGTTGCTAGCCGTGATCGCTAACATTAGCATGCACGTCACACACACGTCAGACACCCGAGGTGCAGGTGGTGCCCCCTGCTGGTTCCGCCAGAATCAACACACGCCAGCGCCGCTCAGTCAAGCGTTGAAACTATTACTACTACTACTACTACTATATATGTCTATGGTTGAAATCATGTGTGTATATATACATATATATATGTATATACATACATATATATGTATGTATGTATATACATACATACATATATATATGTATATATATATATATGTATATATATACACATGTATATATATACACATGATTTCAACCATAGACATATATAGTAGTGGTAGTAGTGTATATATGTATATATATATATATATATATATATATATATATATATATATATATATATATATATATATATATACACTACTACTACTACTATATATGTCTATGGTTGAAATCATGTGTATATATATACATATATATGTATATATACATATATATATACACACTACTACTACTACTATATATGTCTATGGTTGAAATCATGTGTATATATATACATATATATGTATATATACATATATATGTATATATACATATATATATACACACTACTACTACTACGATATATGTCTATGGTTGAAATCATGTGTGTATATATACATATATATATATACATATATATGTATGTATGTATATACATACATACATACATACATATATATATATATATACACTACTACTACTATATATGTCTATGGTTGAAATCATGTGTGTATATATATATAGAAACTGCAGTTGTTTGACGAAGAGACGAAAGAGGTTTTACTGGACACAAACGTCCATAACACCTGACGCGAGGGGGAGGTCCTCGGGTTCACCCGCTCACCAGGAGGAGGAGCTCACCTGCACCTTCCTTACATCGCGGACAGACGCACAGAGGGGGAGGAGCCAGAGGTTCTTCTTTGAAGGAAGGTGCTTCATGTAATTAAGTCCATGTGTTAGTTTACAGTGCAGCCTCGCCACATCCAATATGGCGGCGACGCTGACGTTTCTTTTAGGGCCTGAGCCCGAAGACCCTATTAAGTTTTCATAACTTTATTTCAAGTTGTTCACAACTGTAACAACGAAGGCAAATTTTTCCATAGAAACTTAGACGTTGAAGAAGCTTCTAGAAATAAAAGAACATCAAAACTAAAAAACAGGAGAACAGAGAGAAACCTCCACTGAGGTCTCCTTCCAGAGGAGCAAACAGGTCCATCAAAGAAACTCTCTGGGTGACACTGGGGGTCATGTGACACCAGGAGTGTCGGACAGCTTGAGGTCGTTCCTCCACCTGTTGATGGGGGGCTCCGCCTCCAGTGCTGCGTCCGAATAGCCAAGCAGGTCTGATGGCAGGTCTCAGAGCAGGTCGGAGGCTGTCCCAAACCACAACTGGCGTGAGTACCGACCTACTTCGCAACCTAAATTCCAGCCTAAACACGCCCACATTGGAGGTCGGTTCAGGTGCATCCTACGGATCAACCTATGGCCCACAATGCACCGCGGACTTCTTCTTCGTCCCCTAAAAACTTGTGTACGCGTTTATGGATCAATGAGTCTCCAACAGTCCAGACCAACAGTCTCCCATTCTGATGAACACCAACATTTATAGTCGTTGATGACTAAAGGTGCGTTCATGTGCTTAAAAATAGAGAATGAGTGAAAGGTGCTCAGAGTGGAGTGCAGTACCACAGCCAGGTCAGCAGATGGGGCATTCGTTGGTGCTGTCTACCTGATTGTGGTATCTGTGCTCTGCCAGCAGAGGTCGTGCTTCACCACCAATCTTCTCGGGTGTCTGAATGGTGCCGCCATGTTTAGGTTGTAGCAGGAGGACGTAGGGGTAGGACGTAGGGGTAGGACGGAGCAGGAGGATGTAGCAGGAGGATGTAGGGGGAGGACGTAGGGGTAGGACGTAGGGGTAGGACGGAGCAGGAGGATGTAGCAGGAGGATGTAGCAGGAGGACGTAGCAGGAGGATGTAGGGGGAGGACGTAGCAGGAGGACGTAGGGGTAGGACGTAGGGGTAGGACGTAGCAGGAGGACGTAGCAGGAGGACGTAGGTTGCTACTTGGCAGTACGGACGCAGCCCAGGTGTTCACACCTGTGAACAAAATGTTTCACCTGCACAATCAAATTGATCACCAGGAAGTCCAAGTTCTTCTCCTTCAACTGAACGCCCACTTTAACAGACGTCCAGGTCAAAGGGCGGAGCCTAATTTCTCTGGTTACTAACGGCTCTGTAAGGAGAACCGGAGTTCAGGAACAATCACAGCAAACCTGTTCCACCGTTCTAGTGTCACTCAAACCTCTCTCTCGTTGAGCACTGAAGCTCGGATTGACCACAGAAGTTCTCATGAGTTGGGAAGAGACCAGGTTCCCCCATCAGATGAGGCGTTCCTCACGCTCCAGTCCCGCTCCTCCGCCCTCCCTCCCTCCATCACGGCTTCGAATGTGATCTTAATTCAACGGTTGCAAAGTAATTTGACTTCTTTTTTATGTCTTTATTGCGGATTGTTTGTTATTTTGTTCTTGTTACCAAATGTAATACTTTTGTTAATTTACACATTGAGTAACTGAGAAAGATTACAGGAAAACGACTGTGTGTGTGTGTGTGTGTGTGTGAGAGAGAGAGAGAGAGAGAGAGAGAGAGAGAGAGAGAGAGAGAGAGCGCTCTCGTGAACATGGACGAGTCACACCTGACCTGCGGCCCTGCGGCGCCCTCTGCTGGCTCCCTGCTGCAGGATTGCCACGTTTGGAGTCACGTGACTCTCATCCCTGACGAGATCAGCTGATGAGACGTATCAATAAAGTTTCGAGGATTTCAAGCGTTTCCAATCAACTTCTGCTTCTCGCCCTGCTTCTGTTTAATCATTCCTGATCGTGTCGCTCTGGGCCCTCAGGACTCGGACACTCGGCGGGACCTTTCCTACGTTCCCCTCGATGTTCCTCACACTCCCCGAATGTTCCTGAGTCTGCAGAACCTCCCCCGGGAGTTCCTCCTGGACGTGTTCTGGCACGTCGTCACAACCTTCGTGTTCTACCTGCATGTTGAGTGTAAAGGTAGGGGTTCTGATGTGGACACGTTCGCTGACGTCATCGCCGATTCATAATCGATGACCCGTCCTCATCAACGAACATCGCTCTTCATAAATTCAACCCTGAAACAAAGAACAGAGGAAACGTCACATCCACAAACTCTTTATTTGTGGGACGCGAGAGGAACCCGGCACCTGTTGTTCCGGTTCTGTTCGGTCAGAGGGGCGTGGATGGGGAGGCGGCCCGTCAGAGAGGAGCTGGCGGGGCGGAGGGAGTCTTTGTGTCCGCAGGCTCCTCCGGGAGACGCTGCACTCAACCGCCCCGACATCCGCCGCCGGCCCCGCGGAGGCGCGCGTGGACCCCGGGACCCGGAGGACCGGAGGGAAGCAACTCGCCAAAGAGCCGCCACAAAGGAACCGCAGAGGGGCGGTTCCGATCAGACGCATCGATCCGACCCGCAGCCAGTCCGGGATCGATGGAGGCCGGGGCCGGTGAGGAGTCCGGAGCCGGCGGTTCCCCGGACATCACCGCGGAGAACTGCTACGAGCTGCTGGCCGCAGCGAAGCGCGCCGGCGCGGAGAAGGCGCGGCAGCGCGTCTACGGCTTCATGAGCGACAACTACCTGCAGGTGCTGCGGAGCCCCGCGGTGTTCGGCCGGCTGACGGCGGCCGAGCGGGAGCTGATCCTGGCGCGGAGGACGGAGGGCAGGACGGTGCTGGCGGTGGCCGAGAGCAGCGAGGTGAGGGAGCGGGGCGGGAGCCGCGAGAGCAGCCGGGCGCAGAGCCCCCAACTGCCCCCCGCGGAGGAGCCCGACAGGCGGCGGGTGTTCTGCCTCGACCCGGAGAGCCGGAAGTGGGAGGTGCTGACCCGCCTGCCCGAGGAGGTCCCGCCCAGAGGTTCCGGGATGTGCACCTTGTACAACTACCTGTTCGTGGCGGGGGGCATCGGGGTGCTGGCGGACGGGCGCTCCAAAGCGTCGGAGCGGGTCTTCTGCTTCAACCCGCTGACGGGCGCCTGGAGCTCCGTCCGCCCGCTGACGCAGCCGCGCTGCCAGCTCAAACTGGTGGCCATGGACGGCTACCTGTACGCCATCGGAGGGGAGTGCCTATTCACCGTGGAGCGCTACGACCCCCGCACAGACCGCTGGTGTCCGGTGGCTCCTCTGCCCAAAGGCTCCTTCGCCGTCGCCCACGAGGCGACATCCTCCGGCGGGGAGCTCTTCGTGTCCGGGGGCTCGCTCTTCTACCGGCTGCTGCGCTACAACTCCCGCCGGGACGAGTGGGAGGAGTGTCCGTTTAACGAGAGCCGGCGGCGGTCCTCGGACATGGTGGCGCGCCGCGGCTTTGTCTACCGCTTCGACGTGGACCGAGAACACGCGCGCGTGAGCGTCTTCAAGTACAACACCGTGGTGAAGGTGTGGCACGCGGGCACGTCCTTCCCGCTCCGCAACCCGCAGCCGTTCCGCTGTGCGGTTTTGGAGAACCGGATCTACTGCGTCAACCGGAGCCAGACGCTGCAGTTCGAGGTCCAGGAGGACCGGGAAGACCGGGAGGGCTTCCTGCCGGAGGTCCTGGCGTCTCCCGCCGAGGCCAGAGGGGCTCTGGTGCCCTTCGTGGTCACGCTGAGGCGGGAATAACCGCAGTCCCGCCACCGCTGCGGCCTCCCGCTGCTTTGTGCCTTTTGCGTAACTGATTTTTGCAGAAGCCAAAATTTTACGCCATAGTCTCGTGATCACGCGTTAATCTATCTTGAGATAAGGTCACCTGTGGTCACATGATCAGTTCCTAATATGACTACAAGCATGGCGGCTCTCTGCCTCCCTAGCTTTTCTTATTTTAGCATGAAAGTGTTTCAGATCCTTCCGGTGGGTTTCTTTGATGGAATTGTTGTTGTTTCAAGATCAAATAAGGCCTCTTTCAAACTCTAAAGAAATGAACATTTTTAACATTACAAGTCCACTGACTGGAACTTTCACCAACAGCTCAGACTTCCTCACCCAGGACTGTCAAAATAAAAGCATGATGTGAACGTCTGGATGAGTGGAGGATGGAGCGTTCCTGATCCTTCGCCTGCTCCTGCAGGGGCAAACCACTTTTTTTAATGACGCTTGTGTTCCTCATTATTATGAAATTCATTATTGTCTTTAAACTTGTGAAACCAGTTGAACTGGTGCCGCTGATCGCATTAATTAAAGGAAACATGAGAAGAAATATTTAACCTCACTGGTCTGGATCCTGCCTGAAGTCGTCTCAGTCCTTTACGGTGTTTCAGGAACCTTTATTTTGATGAGGCAATGACTGTTTCCTCTTCTTGTGGATAGTTCGGACCTTAATATGATTCATTGCCCTGACATTCCGTAAACGCGGAGCCAAAGACTTGAACGTCTTTGCTGTCGAGTCGTGACAATAAAAGAAACAGAAGAATTCAGTAAAAACCAAATTAAAACAAGCTTTTATTCTGCTTTTAAACCCTGTGGAGGCGTTTCCATAGAAACTGGCCAAAGGACACGTTCCATTTATCTGTTGAGATGTAAACAACACAAGCTAAAGGTTCAGGAATCAGAAGACATAAAGCACATGAAGAGCAGAGGACGATGGCAGGTCAGAGGTCAGCTGGTTCGTCGTCGGACTCTCAGCAGGGTTGAGGGTCCAAACGTCTGACACACAAACGACAGAAAACTTGGACGAGAAGTCAAAAAACTCTTTCACCTGGACTCTTTTCTCTTATCGGTCTGATGTCTTATTCTTTTTCACTGTTTCAGTCTGAAAGATGCGGAGCAATGAAGGTTCTTCTACTTTTAAGAGACAATTGAAGACTCAATTGTTCAGAGAGCACCGAGGCACTGAACCTGACTCTGCTCCTCTTTGGGGTAGAATCAGTCAGAGGGTCCAAGACCCAGCACTTAGTGACTATGTAGCACTAACTGGGTTGTGTCATGTTGTATGTTTGTCCAAAAAAAAAAGGGAGGGGGGGGCGACACTTCTTCTGCCACTAGATGGCAGTACCTGTGACCAAATCACAACTGAAGCACTTTGGCGCTACAATGGGTTTTTCCTTAATTAAGTCTGAATTCTTGCTTGTGTTGTACGTCGCTTTGGACAAAAGCGTCTGCTAAATGAAACTGTAGAATTGTAGAATTGTAGAACTGTAGAATTGTAGAATTGTAGAACTGTAGAACTGTAGAAGCTCTCCTTGGTAGAACTCTTCAGCCCGGTGCCGGCGTTCCCAGCAGCCTCAGCTATCGATGCGAATCACAGATGTTAGCTAGCATGCTAGCGTGCCCACTCGTGGTAGCATCACTCGGGACACGGTGACTTTTCACCCTCATGCCTGAAGGTGTTGATGCGACCTTCGTTATCGGGGTCTCCTGCGTCGGTGCCTCTGAACCCTGAAGTAAAGAAATATTTCGTCTCAGGCGGGTCCTGAAGAGAGAAGGACGCCAGCGTCCCAGGACTCATCAGGTCTATGGACAAGACTCCTCACATGGTGAAGGACGAGCCGTTGTCACTGCCGCAGCCTTCCACTGAGCGGCGAGACGACATGTAGATGTCCGAGGTGACCCTGGAGAAGCGGCGCGGGCCGATGTACCTCTTTCCCAGACACCACAGGTCCTGGACAATCCTCCTGAAGTGGTTCCTGAACTTGACACCGACGAAGGCGTACAGCACCGGGTTCAGGCAGCAGTGCAGGTAGGCGATGGTCTGGGTCACCGTCTTGGCGGTCTGCAGGGCGTCTACCCCCTCACACGACTGCTCCTCAAACATGTGGACGGTGTCATAGAAGAGGGTGATGTTGTAGGGCAAATGGCAGACGACAAAAACCACCACCAAGACCAGAACCACTCGCACCGCCTTGTGACGCTGGAAGTTTCTGGCTCTCAGCAGGGTGACAATGATGCTGGTGTAGCAGAACACCATGATGAGCAGCGGCAGGAAGAAGCCAACAGCCAGCTGAGTGCTGGGGACGGCGACCTTCATCATCAACGCCACGTCGTGGTCGGCGAACTTCAACTCACAGACGTACTCGGGAGGGCTGAGGGTTTGATTCACGTCCTCGTCAAGCATGATGAACGCGTTCTGTGACGGCTCGTACCAGTGGTAGAAGTGGAAGGTTGGGAAGGAGATCAGCAGGGCAGAGACCCACACGACGGTGCAGATGAGGCGGCTGTAAGGCAGCGAGCGCAGCCGGAAGCTGCGGCGGGCCTGGACGATGGCGATGTAGCGGTCGGTGCTGATGCAGGCGAGCAGCAGCATGCCGCTGTACAGGTTGACGCTGTAGGTGCCGCGCAGCAGCTTGCAGGCCACCGGCCCCATCGACCACGACGACAGCTCGTTGTAGACAATGAGGGGCAGCACCGCCACGAACAGCAGGTCGGCAATGGCGACGTTGAGCAGGTACACGTCGGTCATGGACTTGGTCCTTTTGTAACAGGCGTAGGTGGCGATCACCAGGCTGTTCCCCACGAAGCCCAGGATGCAGATGATGGAGTGGATGTAGGGGCCGACCACCAGCTCCACGCTGTGGTTGTTCTGCTGGAGACAAAGTCCGTCGATATCGTAGTCTTCAACCGTGAGGTTCAGGCCGTCGTCTGATTGGTTCAGAGACATTTTCATCTGAGAACAAAGAACAGAGAGGACGTCACACCCATGATGGTTCCACTATTGATTCGTTTTTCCTCTCAGTTTAAGTCGGTACAAGATGGAGGATGAGCGTCCGCTCTCTCTCTCCGGATGACGGTCAACACGAACCATGTGACTCGTCTGAAGTTTAAAATGACAGAAAAAAAAGCAACATTCTGTTATTGACGATCGTAATCACGGCCAACCCCTGCAGCCGGCGTGCTAGCGCGGCGTGCTAGCTCTCTACCCTTTTATGGTGTAGGGGGACGTCCCTGATCTGTAGTTCTTAAATGTGAGATGATGTCAGAGATGTGAGGCCCTTGATGCACTGGCTGCTCCTTTTCAGCGTGAACATCAGCAGCGTGACAGGCGTCACTGGGGCGCTCGCCCTCACACTGCCTCCTCAGATACGCACCCTGTTGTTAACTCCGCCTCCATCATTTTATTGGTGCAGCCAGTCTTTCTCTGACAGTTCCCGCCTACGCCACATGAATGACTGGTTCTCTAGCAGCGTTGATGTCAGAGACTTTTAATGAGATGTAAGTGGCACAATGTGGCTGATTATCAGAGCGAGCGAAACCCGTCGGCTGAGTCAGGCTTTGTTCATTCTCAGGTGTTTGAAGAACGCAGAGAGGAAGTTTGCAGTGTCCCAGTTCATCTGTGGTTTCTGCTGCACCTGGAGCTGAGAACCAATTTGACTTTGTTCTGATGTGGACTCGTGAGATCCAAATAAGAAAATCCATCCCTCCATGTTCCCCCTCTTCTCCTGTTGAGGGTGGTGGGGGTGGAGCCTATCCCAGCAGCCTTCCCCCTGGACAGGTCACCAGTCCATCACAGGGCCAACACATAGAGACAGACAACCATTGGCTCTCCCAGCCACGCCTACGGTCAATTTAGAGTCTGGATTAACCTGGTCCCTCTTGATGTCTTTGGACTGTGGAGGAAGCTGGAGTACCAGAGAGAACCCAGCAGGAACAGGGAGAACATGCAGACTCACCCAGAAAGACCCCGTGCTGCAGCCGGGGCTCCACCCACAACCTTCTTGCTGGGGGCCACAGGGAGGACCACTGCTCCACCGGGCCGCCCAATAAGAAAATCACTTTAGGCATTTAGAACGAATCCTTGCTGGTCTACACGCTAGAACAGCGTTCCGATGCTTCACTGGGTTCTGAACTGTCGGTTTAACAGATTTAAAAGGTCGCTCAGGCGTTCGTCGTTAAGAACCGCTCTGCTCTGCCTCCTGGCAGGAAGCATCTGCTGCACCTGCAGCCAAACGGAGAGACGGCAGCACAAAGCTGCATCAGTCTCAGACAAACACCTCAATAAAATCCTTTTATGACAGTGTTCCTCAAACGCCTCGTGTTCTGCTTTGTACTTCTGCTGGGCAAAGACAACCAGAAGGAACAGCTGCTGTTTGTCTCCTCTGACTTCCCCCTATTTCAAATATAACCTGAATTTAAGTCGTTTCCACTTCTGAACGCAACTTTTAGGTTTTCGTTGGTTGGTGTTGGCTGCTGTCGGAGGAGAAGCTGGTGAGCAGAGGAGCAGGTCTGGTGGAACGAGCCCTGAGACCCGTCAGTCAGAAAGCTGGTCAACTTCGATTGGTTGTGGTGCTTCAGGAGTTAACGGACAAAAACAGGAGCCTCAATCAGTGGACGTTCAGCTTTAGTTCAGATTAGTGACAAACGCTCCAAACCAGATCAACGTTGCTGCAACACCATCTTTCCAATCTGTGACGTGACGCATCAAGGAGGGTCACTGGGATTTTCTAGCTTCTCCCAGTTCAACAGAGACGGCTCACTGGTTCTGGTGAGGTGCTGGGGCCTCCAACACTGTCGTCCTGACGCTGAAACAGATCCCACCTTCTCTCCTAACGGGAGGTGTCCTTGCTCCAAACACCAGGATGTGAATACGAACCCATCAACGGGTCTGAAATGGGATCAATAAAAGTCACTGGGAAGGAATTTTAAACTTCTCAAATGAGATGAGGGACATTGAAGCGGCGTGGAGACACTCTGGTACGC
>NC_141339.1:24678676-24823676 GCF_037954235.1 Aulostomus chinensis
ATACTAGGGTGCATTCAAGGCTTGTCAAGAGCTTCACAACGGTCACGTGACTGAAGTGAAACATTTGAGGAACAGAAACTTGATAATCAAGAAACAAAAGATTTGGGATTCTGGAGGATCGAGGTGTGTTTGTAGTCCTACAGGAAGTGACAGGATCACTTCCTGTAGGACTACAGGAAGTGATCCCGTTCAGGGATGTCAGAAGTTGGTTTGATTCATGCTCCTCCATCTCACAGTCAAAAAGAACTTCTTGTGTTTAGGTCCCTTTTTCACAATTTGATAAAAAAGAAAGCAGAATCTGCCGGTTGTGGCTCCTGGTCCAGGTCCCTGCACTCCTGCTGGTTGTTGTACTCACTCGTTTGTCTTCTCAGACGCGTCCGTTTCTCCAAACAGGGACGAACTACCGGCCGGCAGCAGAGAGAAACAGAGCAGACAAGCATGTGGAGTAACAGGACACTACAACACCGTCAACAACCGGCCCAAACCAGTTGGTCCCACTGGTGACTCAGGACCCCTGGCGTCTACACACCCATCCTGGTTGAGGTTCAGACCTTTGACTCGCTTGACTTATTTGTCTAGTAATCAAAACCAATTAAAAAGTAGTCACTCATTCATATTTGGGTTTCATTTTCAAAAAACTTTTTAAAATGATTCATTATGGAATGCTTTTTCTTATTTTCCACTAAAAATTTCTATTCTTGAACAATTATTTTAAAATGTTTTATGTGAAATTGCTTTGCTTGATTTCGTCTCAAAAATTAAAAGCATCCATTTCTGCTCAGTTTCAGCAATCAAAGGTCAGAGGTCCTCACCAGCCGTAGGTCTTCTGAGGTTTGGGCAACGGGTCATCAAAGAATGAGTCTCCATCGTCGGCGTCGGCGTCCACCTCCAGATCCAGATCCTTCCTCAGACCCAAGCTGTCGGATGCCTCGCTGCGCCTGAGCCCCGGCTGCTGGGCGTGTCTTTTACTCAGAGAAACCACACCCTCTGGGTCCTGATCTCACACACACACACACACACACACACACACACACACTGAATACTTCCACTACTGACTTGACGTTTGACAGCTGCTCATCAATGATGAAAAGGGTTTGGATAAGACGACCAATGACAACGCCCCCCCATCCTTTCATCCTTCTCGTCAGAGTCCGACCCTGAGAGCTGTTGGTCAAACATCGCTGGTGAGATGTCTGATGACGTACGGATCTTCGCTTGAGACCCACCAGTTAGCAGAGAGCTAACAGGAAGTAGCCTGCTTGGCCAGCGGAAGTGTCTGGAGCTGCTTCATGCACATTCGTGTGTGAACGATGCCAATCAAAGTCACAAGTCCCTCCCTCCCTTCCTGAAAGTAAGCAGAAACCACTACCAGCTCTTTGTGCAGCCGTACCTCACTGAGCGGCGGAGAGATGATTCTTTCCACAGCAAACTGACATGGAGGCGGAGCAACGTCGCCCTGGACAACCTGACAGGAGACACACGGTTACCTCTGATCCTGCTACGGGTGCCATGTTGTCTTAGATTCCTAGGGTGTGTGTGTGTGTGTGTGTGTGTGTTGGGGTCCAGAGGAAGGTGACAGTGGTCTGAGACTCACCACACTTCTGCACTGAGTGAAGAGACGCTTGTAGAGGCCCAGGAAGAGCTGGAAGTCTGCTGCTGAAAACAAGCAGAGAACCAGCAGTGAACACGACGGAGGGCCGAGGCGGCCGGAGGAACCGTTGAGACCACAGACACGCCGGCTGCAGAGGCCCTCCTTTTAGGTGGTGACATACAAGTTGTTAACAACGTTGTTGTGAGGTTTGTCTCGCTGGCTCAGGTATATTTGTGGCTTCTCTAGGACTCCATTGATCTCGGAGACAAGTGACTGTCGTCAGTTGGAATGTTACCAGACAGGCGATCACATGATTCCGGCGAACAGCACCGATGATCTTACTGTGACTGAGGCTGCTGTCAGCAGTTCTGAGCTCGTCAGCGATGAACTTGTCCAGCAGGGTCCTGCAGGTCACAAACACGTGTGTCTCATGTCACCTGTACACACTCAGGTCAGGTGGCTCGAGTCACACAACACCAAAGCTTTGAGTTGGAGTGCTAACTGCCGCGCTGAGGCGTCTGATCACCGGCGCCATCGTTCACACTCACTTGCTCAGACTCGGAAACAAGTCAGCAAAGACACGCTCGAGGTCCTCTTTTAAAACGGAGCCACTTCTGTCCTGCAGGAGCCAATCACAACAGCTCATTAACACATGCGTGACATCACACGGGTAAAATACACAGGACTGGGACGCTCACCTTGTCGTAGAGGTCAAACGTCTTCCGAGCCTGTGCGACCTGCGTCAGGGATGGTTCCTGTGGACCACAGTGACACTTCAATCTGCACAGAACCCTTGAGGTTCCACTGGGGAGCGAGAGATATGGAGACCACGAGACACAACTTGTTCCCTCAGCTTCGGTTCTTTCGTTCTTTTTTCAAATCTTTGAACAAGTTTTATGTTGTGGCCACAAATAAATTCCATTAAGGAAAAAAATGTTACAAAAAACCCCTCTAACTCCAAAGCTCCATAAATTTGTGAGTAAAAGTTACAAAACTTGAAGTGAGGAAAAACAGAAATATTTGTGAAGGTATTTGGAGGTTTTATCTAATCAGGGATCATTAAATTGAAGTGTGTACAATCTAACATACGGCGTCTGGCCACGATCTGCTCCCTGCTGCCGTAGGGCCGATGAGCAGCATAACCTGTGACTGTCCCCAGTGCTGTGGGTCACCCCCCGCAGACGGGCGGCTGGGGGAGAGCCAAGAGCTTTGGGAGTGAACCTGAGAAAACATCAGCGGTGCTGCACTGGAGAACTCCCCCTGCTCCTGCAGGGCTTGCCTCTGCAGCCTGACATCAGTAAGGACAAACGCTCAGTGACAGCACAACTGCTCCAGAGAAAGAGAAACCGGAGCACACTGAGATCAACAGGAAACCAAGGCTCCGCCCACCTCTCCTGTCAACAGCCACTGACCCAGATCAGAATGCTGAGCAGAACCTGGCGTACTGAGCTCACCCTCTAAGGCAGCTCAGATGTACAGGATTGGTATGGTACACATGTAGCGGCGGGGGCGGTCTCACCTCCGTGGACACAGCGGACTTGTGGCGTCCTCTCCTGACCAGGTCTAGCAGCAGAGGAGAGCTCCTGTTCACCTCAGATTCAGAGAGACCCAGATCCCTGCAGACCTGCTCCCGACTCTCCAGACTGTTCAGCTGCCAACGCAAACACACCGAGCATTTATGAAGCCCTAGAGGGCGCTACGCTGCAGCCCCACTGAAGCTGAAGAGCAGCAGTGATGGAGCTGAAGATGGACGGTGTGTTCCTCCACCACTCGCGATGAGAATAACATTCAGGAAGATCTCTCGGGTTAGGATGGTACTTCATCTAAAGAGGGAGTCCGTGTTTCCGGCTCTCAAAGCTGCTGTTTTCCCTCCAGAATGCAGCAAAGAGCCAGCCACGTGTTCTTTAGCTTGGAGTGAATGGAGGGTAGGACACTTCAGGAATCACTGTCAGTGAGCACCAGGTTCCGCCAAACCACAAGTGTTCTAGTTTGTTAGTTTCTGAGGGATCGGTTTCACTGTTGTTAGCATCAGTCTCTGTTAGCTTCAAGCTAAATATGTGTGGCTGGTCCTTCCTGCATTCTGGAGTCACTAAGAATTAGAGGAGGAGGGGAAATACACTTGATGCAAGACTTGAGGAGACCCGTGTTTTCAGTCATGTGATTCAAGCTTGGTAGTCTCACCGAGTTGATCTCTGGCTGGAACACAGACAGGCTGAAGTCCAGGTGAAACACCTGCAGGAAGTCCACGATAAGACTGGCAACCAGGCGACCTGCGGGACATAGAAACATCAGGACACAAGGGCAACCGTCATCACATGACCTCATCGAGTTCTACCTTGACGCTCATCTAGATCTTCTTACATGGTCCATTGTGGGAGGTCATGTGACGATGGCTTAGAGGGTTTCACTGGGCCCCTCAAGCCTCTCAACTGTTCATCTTAGTGTTTCAGGGTATTTTTAACAGTTGATTTTTTTTTACTGTGATGTTTTGGTTGAAAGTTTCCCTTCCATCAAGTCTGATACGTCTTTAATTACAAATTCTTTTGGAGTCACAAACATTCATAAAAGCTAAGATTCATAAACGCTAAAGGGGGTAGCTCGTGGTGCTCGTCTGACAGGGTTCTCAGGGAGAGCCGGCTGTTCTCTGCAGCTGGGCTCACACAAGGACGGTTTGTCAGTAAAGACACGTCACACTGTGGCACCGTTGTCTGAGTGTATGATCAGCTGACATGAGCGACAGCTCCATGTTGTGATGAAGAAGCTTCCGGTTGCTTTCTGCCTGCCAGCCAATCACATCCTCGGAAACATGTCATGCTACATTTAATTACCACAGGACACAGAAAAAGATTCTATCACTGCATTGTTGTAACAAGAAGCATCGTTGTTCCTTACACTCAGATGGCGCCACCCAGTGGTGACAACTCCAATCTTCAACAACTCCTGAACAAGCATGTCACTGAGAGAACCCCAGGTTTATTGTATTGAGATGCTTGTGAACATCCACATAAGTAACTCTAGAGACTTTCCCTGGACCTGAAGACACTGGCTTCTAGTTCCAGTGTGTCCCACATCTCCTCTCATCTGGAACACAAGTTCTGCTGAGGAAAGCTGCAGAGCTGACAGCTCACCGTCTTTGGTGCTGAGGCATTTCTTCAGGGACTCATTGACCAGGGGGCTTTTGTTCTGAGGACAGACGCAAAAGACAGTGAATGAAAGAATGAATGAACAACGGTTGGAGTGAAACAAAATGGCTGCAGACGGCGTGCCACTCACCTCCAGCTTGTCCTGCTCCTCCATAGCGAGAAAGACCGCCGCCCTCATCTCCGCCTAGACATTGCATCACCACCAACTGTCATGAAAACGCCGACACGTGACAAGCTAACTGTGCTTTGACTAATTAAGTCGAGGTCAACTTGTGCTGAGGAACTCGTTCTCTCAGAGCGGCATCATTTCTCAGGCGTTACCCAGATGTATTGTAAGCTAAGCTAAGCTAAGCTAAGCTAACGCAAACAACGAGGCTAAAAACACATTTGTTGGGACAAGTCACACTCGTAGCTTAACTATCAGTTATTATATTAAAAATGTTTCAATAAAGCAACGTGACTGACTATCTTCACTTACTACAACTTTGCCGGCAAAAGTTCAGCTGTAGTACTTCAGCTACGATTAGCTTCGAGTTGCTAACCGGGCGGCCGGTTGGACGGAGGAAAGCCAAGTTTCCGGACCTTGAGCTTGTTGAGGACGCCGTTGTTCTCCAGGTTCTGGATCAGGAGGTCCCTCAGCTCGGTGTCGTCTTCTGTAGCTGACATGTTTAGCCGAAGCGAGATGCTAACTGCTGCCAGGACAACCAAAACAAACCCAGCGGAAGCCACTTCTTCTTCTACGTTCAAACTTCCCTGGTTGGAAGCAGAAGAATGTCTCATTACTGCCACCAGCTGGTAAAGGGGAGAATCACGACTAAATCTTTTACATTCCTCAGCAAACAACGCAATATTATCTCCTTCTGGATTTCAGTTCAAGAGAAAAAAAAAAGATAAAGAAAAATCAATCAGCTAGAAAATGGAAAAAAACTGATATTTGGACGCTTTAGCATCCATTTGAGAGCATTATTACAAATCAGTGCTGATATTTAGGGGTTTTCGCTGTACGGGTGAAGTCTCTGTAGGAGTAGGTACTTTTCAGGCAGTACTGCGGAACCTGATGTTCTGATGAGTGCGGTGAGAAGCCGGACCGGCTACATGCCAAGTCTCCGGGGTCACTGGAACAAAAGCCTGGATCTGATCCTGTTTTCATTTTCATTTGTATTTACTTTTGTGATGCTGTTTGTTCATGTGAAATGTATACGTGTATCCATGTCAGTCTTTTTATGGACTGCGTGTCTATTTTTATTAAAGATTACACACACACACACACGGCATGGTGTACACGCTGAGCAGGCCAACTACAAGATAAGACCTGATCTGCTGCCAGTTCTCTGCACTTTGAACCCCAGTAAAGTGATCCCTCCTGAGGAGTTCCTCGCCGATGATCTGCTGGACCGAGTGAGGTTGTTGGATCCATGGAGGGAAACCACATAATGAGCCACCATCTGAGTTCTAACGATCCCAGAACCAAATAGAACCACTTCAGTAAAACCAATCAGGAACAGGTCGTGGCTACACGTCACTGTTCACTAATGAGATGTTTGGTTCTACTCAAACAGAAATTCCATCAATGTGAGAGCAAGAACACCTCCTGCTCCTGGGAGGAGCTGCTCCTCCTTGTCCATGGGGACTTGCTATCAGGTTGTTGTGGCTCAGTTTTCGTGCCAGCGGTGGTTTGTTGTTCTTGTTCTCATCAGCACAACCTGATCTCATGAATGCATCGCTGGAATTTCTCTCAAATGTCCACTGGGACTTGAGGATGAGCTGAGAAGATTTGGGAGCAGGTGAAGGTCACTGGGACGAGCACAGATCTCCCAGTTTACACTGGAAGCTTCACCTGAAGCAGCAGCTCTCATTGCTACTGCTGTCAGAGGCCTTGATCAAACTGTCTTTGTCCTTTATTTTGGGATTTTATAAAGACAAAGCGTTTGATTCCAATTGAATAAAGTCGCAGCTCATCCTTCAGTCTGGGGCGCTTTGAAATTACATTTCTTTCAAAATAAGGGCAGCCTCCTGATTGCTGAAACAACCAGAAGTCAGCCAACATTCACTTCAGCCAGATGACGATTCGCTCGTTCGCTTTCAGTCATTCGGGCTCCTGTCAGCGTCCAAGTAGAAGAGAATCTTAAAATCGAAAGCCGAACACATCATTGTAAAAAAAGTGACAAATGCTCTTATTTTGGCAGTAATGGACGGAAGTGCAAACGTCGTCGTGGCGAGCTTGCGGCAGGGCGGCCTCTGATTGGCTGCCGCTTGTTGTTGAGAGGATCAAGATGGCTGCTGGGGATGGAGAGTGAGCTCGCGCTGTCATCCCAACACAGGCCGAGGAAACGAACTCGAACCACCGAACCGAGGCGACCGAACCCGCGGCACCGACCGGACCTCTGGCACGGTTCTGTTCTGAAGGCGAACGCGGTTCCCTCCGTGAAGGTTCCGACCGTCAGCATCCTCAACCAGACGCCGAGGACGTTTGATTGACACTTGTCGCGTCGCGGCATCGTCTGAAAATAAATCAGGTAAAATGTTGAGCTTCGCCAGGCGTTCGTGTGTTTGACGTCACGGTTGCGTTTTATGTCGTGTTTTCGGTCCGCGGCCGACGGCTCGAAGGTTATTCAGGTGACCGCGAGACGCAAGCAGGAGAAAATATCGGTTCGATGGATCGATCGATGAGGGCTGAAGCTGCTCGCGCGCAGCCACACATTTATGAATGATTAATTAAGACCTGAAATCACGTCTGATCAACCCGAAATGATTGATTACTGATATTCACGCATGTCGATATCAGCTGATAAATACACGAGAGCTTTACAAATACGAAAAAATACAATTTGTCTGTATTTCTTAAGAAGTATGGAAGTCTCATAACTCGCATACCGAATAATGTTCCGTCATGACAGGGGAGACGAATCATCTGAAGGTCAGACGGATATCGACGGCTTAGAAAACGATCGATATCTGGATGTCAGAATTCTCTTCACATGAGCGTCACTGGGGACCAGAAGGACAACCAGGGCTCCCAGCACCGCACCAGTTAACAACCTGTTCATTTCTAACTGAAGCAGTTGTTGGTGTTTGATCTTCAATGACATCATCAGAGACCTTTAAACAAATTCACATCCGTCTGACACCTTGAGCGGTAAAAATCAGCGTCTCTTAAGTAGCTGGACATACAGAAGTACTTAGGTGTCTCTCTCTCTCTCTCACACACACACACACACACACACACACACACACACACACACACACACACACACACCTGTCATCAGGAACTGAGATCGAAGGTCATCAGGCCCGCCAGCAGGTTTTGTTGCAGCTGGTTCATGTTGTGGTTGTTGTGTCTGGCCAGCAGGGGGCGAACTGACCGACTGCAGACATGGACACCACCACATCCATCAAGATGACCACGCTGGCCATCCAGAACCTGTTCAGCTACGTGGAGGAGGAGAACCTGGCTGCCCTCAAAGCTCACTTGGACCGCTTCAAGGAGGTGGACGGGCGCAGCGACGTACGTCTGCACTGACACAACTTGCCATGTTTGTTAGGACATGCCCACTTTTCTAATCTCACACCTCAGAATGTTTTGTCCCTCCCGCTGAGCTTGTGGGTGTTAGCAAGTGTGCTAGGATAGGATGCGTACCACTACAGCCTGTGTTGTCATCGTGATACTTGCGGCCGTTGCTGGTGGCATCCTGGATGGCGCCCTGCGATACTGAAACCAGATGTAGTTTCACACTGTTCGATCTGGAGGTGTTCCTGGGTGGCATCCTGATGAGTTTACTGTCCACAGAACGGCCAGACGCCTCTGATGCTGGCGGCGGAGCAGGGCAGCCTTGAGATCGTCCAGGAGCTCATCAGGAGAGGCGCTAACGTCAACCTGGACGACGTGGTGAGACACACAAACGTGCTACCATCTCTCACACGCTTCCTCTCAGGTAGCAGGAATATTTCCTCCTGCACTTCGGATCCTTGTTGCTAGGGAACAAGATTATATATCAGGGGACATCTGGGCTAGGGTGGACAGTGCTGCTGTTTCCATGGTAACAAGGTTTCTGTGTTGTCAGGACTGCTGGTCGGCTCTGATCTCTGCTGCTAAAGAAGGTCACGTGGAGGTGGTGAAGGAGCTGCTGGAGAACAGCGCCTACATCGAGCACAGAGACATGGTGGGGCATAGTGCACTTCCTGTTGTGTGTGTGTGTGTGTGTATATATATATATATATATATATATATATATATATAGATAGATATATATAGATACACACACACACATATATACATATATATGTGTGTGTGTGTATCTATATATCTATATATATATCTATATATATATATATAGATACACACACACATATATACATATACATATATAATTAAAGGTGTGTGTATTTATGTATACATATATACATACACATTTATGTATACATTTGTATATATACACGTATACATACACGTGTGTGTGTGTGTGTGTGTGTGTGTATATATATATACATATTGAAAGCTATATATATATATATATATATATATACATATTGAAAGCTATATATATATATATATATATATATATATATATATATATATATACATATACACACACACATACACACATGTAGGGATACATACACGTATATATACATACACGTACATGTAGGGATACATACACGTATATATACATGTAGGTATGTACATGTAGGGATACATACACGTATATATACATGTAGGTATATACACGTACATGTAGGGATACATACATGTAGGTATATACACGTACATGTAGGGATACATACACGTATATATACATGTAGGTATATACACGTACATGTAGGGATACATACATGTAGGTATATACACGTACATGTAGGGATACATACACTTATATATACATGTAGGTATGTACATGTAGGGATACATACACGTATATATACATGTAGGTATATACACGTACATGTAGGGATACATACACGTATATATACATGTAGGTATGTACATGTAGGGATACATACACGTATATATACATGTAGGTATGTACATGTAGGGATACATACACGTATATATACATGTAGGTATATACACGTACATGTAGGGATACATACACGTATATATACATGTAGGTATGTACATGTAGGGATACATACACGTATATATACATGTAGGTATGTACATGTAGGGATACATACACGTATATATACACATGTAGGTATATACACGTACATGTAGGGATACATACATGTAGGTATATACACGTACATGTAGGGATACATACACGTAGATATACATGCAGGTATATACACGTACATGTAGGGATACATACACGTATATATACATGTAGGTATGTACATGTCGGGATACATACACATATATATACATGTAGGTATATACACGTACATGTAGGGATACATACACATATATATACATGTAGGTATATACACGTACATGTAGGGATACATACACGTATATATACATGTAGGTATGTACATGTAGGGAT
Source organism: Aulostomus chinensis (assembly GCF_037954235.1). Lineage (NCBI taxonomy): Eukaryota > Metazoa > Chordata > Actinopteri > Syngnathiformes > Aulostomidae > Aulostomus > Aulostomus chinensis. The sequence continues at coordinate 24,688,891 of NC_141339.1, forward strand.
ACATACACGTATATATACACATGTAGGTATATACACGTACATGTAGGGATACATACATGTAGGTATATACACGTACATGTAGGGATACATACACATATATACATGTAGGTATATACACGTACATGTAGGGATACATACACGTATATACACATGTAGGTATGTACATGTAGGGATACATACACGTTTATATACATGTAGGTATATACACGTACATGTAGGGATACATACACGTATATATACATGTAGGTATGTACATGTAGGGATACATACACGTATATATATATACATGTAGGTATATACACGTACATGTAGGGATACATACACGTATATATACATGTAGGTATGTACATGTAGGGATACATACACGTATATATATATATACATGTAGGTATATACACGTACATGTAGGGATACATACATGTATATATATACATGTAGGTATATATTGGCTGAAGTCAAGTTGTCATGTTGTAAATTCGTTCCTACTGTGCCACAGGGAGGCTGGACGGCTCTGATGTGGGCAGCTTACAAAGGTCGTACAGAGGTCACCAGGCTGCTCCTGGAGAATGGAGCCAACCCCAACACGACCGGACAGGTGACCGTCCTCTCCTGCTGGAACAACTTTATTACACAAATTGTCAAGTTGCAACGATGAGCTGAAACTCGTTAGAAAGCTCCATGAAGCCGGAGGTTCCTCTCTCCATGCTGATGTCACATTGCCTGCTTGCCTCTCTCCTGCAGCAGTACAGTGTGTATCCCATCATCTGGGCAGCAGGTCGAGGGCACGCTGACATCGTCAAGCTGCTGCTGCAGAACGGCGCCAAAGTCAACTGTTCTGACAAGGTGATCAGCTGATGCACGACGCCATGACAAAACCATGTAACTTCTGACGTCCTGTCCTGCCTCCTTTGACCATGTTTGTGGGGGACACACCTGTAAACATATCTGAAGATTAGATTTAGGTGTGAGGGCGGAGTTAGGCTTCCAGGTGTGAGGGTGGCGAGTGAATGGGTGAATGCCAGTGTTGTGTCCTCACAAAGCTGGTAACACCTCCTTTGTGTGTTACAGTATGGGACCACCCCTCTGATCTGGGCATCCAGGAAAGGACACTTGGACTGCGTGATGCACCTGCTGGAGAATGGCGCCGACGTGGACCAGGAGGGGGCGGTATGCTCTCAATGAAATCACACTTGCAATAACATGAAACTCCTGATACACGGCGGCGAGGGGATCGACGCAAAATCAAGACGTTGTAGAGTACAGCAGTAGTAGTAGTATTGGAAATGTACCTGGAGTATTGAAAGTAACGCTAGCGACTGTTCTGGTGTGTATCTGTTGTTGTACATTCACTCTGATTTAATTTAACTATTTTTTTCCACAAGAAGTCAAGTTTAGTGGCAACATCGAACATCAGAAGTCAGAGGAAGTAGATTAGACGAGCGTCTCTGGTCTCGCCATCCTCAGAACTCCATGACGGCTCTGATTGTGGCAGTGAAGGGCGGCTACACCGACGTGGTGAAGGAGCTGCTGAAGAGGAACCCCAACGTCAACATGACTGACAAGGACGGCAACACGGCGCTGATGATCGCTGCCAAGGAGGGTTACACCGAGATCGTCCAGGACCTGCTGGACGCCGGGACATACGTCAACATCCCGGACCGGGTGAGACGCCTCATCTCAGCGGCAGGTCCTCACAACAGCACTACTGACTGTGTGTGTGTGTGTGTGTGTGTTTCAGAGTGGTGACACAGTGCTGATTGGGGCGGTGAGGGGCGGTCACGTGGAGATCGTCAGAGCTCTGCTACATAAATATGCTGATATCGACATCAGAGGACAGGTGTGTGTGCGTGCGATACTAATACTACTATAGTATTAGTATCAGAATTAGCATTATTCCCAGTATTTGCATGATTTGTATTTGATACGACTGAATACCATTGTTTTGTAGTATTATTAGCATGATTAGCATTGCAGTAGCTCAAGCATAATTGTGGTTTCTGTTGTATTCGCGTTAGCAGGATAAGTACCGTGTTAGTCGTAGTATTTGCATCGTTAGGGGGGTGTTCGCATCACTGGTACACGTGTGAGTGAGGAAGGCGTACAGGTTGTGGTGGTCTCACTCTACCGTGTTCTCAGGAGAGTAAGACGGCTCTGTACTGGGCCGTGGAGAAGGGCAACGCCACCATGGTGAGAGACATCCTGCAGTGTAACCCCGACACGGAGACCTGTACCAAGGTGAGACCTCACCACACCAGGATCGGCGGAATGAACTCCACGCGGGGTGTTCTGCTCATGTAGTCGATCAGGTTCCTGCTCCTGATGTTGCATTCCTCCTGCTTCAGGACGGAGAGACGCCGCTGATCAAAGCCACCAAGATGAGGAACATCGAGATCGTGGAGCTGCTCCTCGATAAAGGAGCCAAAGTGTCGGCTGTGGACAAAGTAAGAGTCAGAGATGAGAAACGTCTCTTGGCGTGGCCCACAGCTGACGCCCCCTCAGCCCTTCACAATAAAAGTCATTGGTTACAGATGTGAAGCTGCTAGCTCTTATCGTATCGTGTCACTGGCTTGTTTTTTTCACTCTACCAGTCATAACAGAATCATCAACTTTGTTCTCCTTTTTACTCGTCAGAAAGGAGACACACCCCTCCACATTGCCATTCGTGGGCGGAGCCGCCGACTGGCTGAGCTCCTCCTGAGAAACCCCAAAGATGGCCGCCTGCTGTACCGACCCAACAAGGCAGGAGAGACGCCATACAACATTGACTGCAGCCACCAGAAGAGCATTCTCACACAGATCTTCGGAGCGCGTAGGTTCACTCGGTCGATCTCTAAGTTTGGCTGCAGTTGTCATCTGATGTCACCTGTGTGAACTGATAAGCCCCGCCCCCTGCAGGTCACCTGTCACCCACAGAGTCTGACGGAGACATGCTAGGCTACGACCTCTACAGCTCAGCTCTCGCCGACATCCTGAGTGAACCCACCATGCAGCCGCCCATCTGTGTGGGACTGTACGCCCAGTGGGGCAGCGGCAAGTCCTTCCTGCTGAAGAAGCTGGAGGGTGAGCGTGTGCGCGCACACACAAACAAACACACACACACGCACCAACATACACACACATACACGCACACACACACACACACACACTAACAGGACACATACAACATGTCTTCCTGTTGTCCTCCTCTTCCTCCCAGATGAGATGAAGACATTTGCCGGACAGCAGATCGAGCCGCTGTTTCAGTTCTCCTGGCTTGTCGTCTTTCTGTCTCTGCTGCTCTGTGGTTCTGTCGCCATTGTCCTTGGCTTCACTGTTGACCCTGAGCTCGCCATGGCGGTCAACCTCAGCCTGCTGGCGCTCCTCTACGTCTTCTTTGGTGAGACTCACATCAGTCAGACGAGAGCTTGTCTCTGTATGCTCGTCTGTCTTTGCTGTGTGGTTGTAAGAAGGTTTAGTTGTCACCCTGCAGTGGTGGTGTACTTTGGCGGGCGCCGCGAAGGTGAGAACTGGAACTGGGCGTGGCTGCTCAGCACTCGTCTGGCCCGTCACATCGGGTACCTGGAGCTGCTGCTGAAGCTGATGTTCGTCAACCCACCGGAGCTGCCGGAGCAGAGCACCAGAGCCCTGCCTGTCAGGTAGCACGCAGGGAAGAGATGACAAACGTCTGGAACACCAGAGGATATGATGTCATTCTGATGTCACGCTGTCTCACTGCAGGTTTCTCTTCACGGACTACAACCGTCTGTCCAGCGTTGGGGGGGAGACGTCGATGGCAGAGATGATTGCCACACTGTCCGATGCCTGCGAGAGAGAATTCGGTTTCCTCGCCACACGTCTCTTCAGAGTGTTCAAGACCGAGGAGACACAAGGTGCACACACGCACGCGCACCAAGTAGCAGGTCTGTAGTCAGAACTGTGTCCCTGTAAGTGGGTGTGGTCAGAACACGGACTACTTCTTGTCTCCTCAGGGAAGAGGAAGTGGAAGAAGACGTGCTGCATCCCGTCCTTCATCCTCTTCATCTTGGTGCTGGCCTGCCTGGTCACTGGCATGGCGCTGCTAGCTGTCTTCAAGGTGGACAGCGAGAACCGCACGGTGAATGCCGTACTGATCGCCATCGGCAGCGTGGTGGGTCTGGCACTGCTGCTGAACTGCAGGACGTGGTGGCAGGTGATGGACTCGGTGCTGAACTCTCAGAGGAAGAGGCTGCACAGCGCCGCCAACAGGATGCACAAGCTGAAGAGCGAAGGCTTCATGAAGGTTAGCGGAGCGGAGGAAATAACCTTTACTGAGAGGTGGGGTTTATGCTGGTGTGTAGAGCTACAACATCAATGGAGGAGATGAGCACCACTCTGGCAAACCAGCATAAACCAGTTGAATGTCAGCGATGGATTCTGGGGTCTTAAACTCAGACAGTTGCACCTCGAGGAGGTCAGACACACCTAGAGCATCTGTAACGTGACCTCTGGTGTCCCTCAGGTCCTGAAGAATGAGGTGGAGCTGATGGCGAGGATGGCGAAGACCATCGATGGCTTCACGCAGCATCAGACCAGGCTGGCGGTTGTCATTGATGGACTCGACTCCTGTGAACAGGACAAAGTTCTGCAGATGTTGGACACGGTGAGACAGATCAGACACATTCCACTGTGACATCAGGAGCTTTGATTTGAGGGTGTGGACCAGGAAGTCAGGCTGACCTTCACCGTGCGCTCCTACAGGTGCGAGTTTTGTTCTCCAAGGGTCCGTTCATCTCCATCTTCGCCAGCGACCCTCATATCATCATCAAGGCCATCAACCAGAACCTGAACAGTGTTCTCCGGGACTCCAACATCAACGGACACGACTACATGAGGAACATCGTCCACCTGCCCGTCTTCCTCAACAGCAGAGGGCTCTCTAGTGCCAAGAAGATGGTCACTGCTGCGCCGGCTAACGGAGACCCTGCCAATACTGACGGTAAGTATGGTGGCGCCAGAGAACAGAGCTCATGTGAAACTCCAGGTCCCAGCATGCTCGGTTCACATCTGTGATTGTTAATGTGTGTCGGCAGGTTGGCACGAGGAGCTGGACAGGAAGTTGTCTCAGCACAGCCTAGGAGAGTTGACCAAGTTTGGCAGCAAAAGCACGCTCAACCGACGGGTAAGCGCGCGTGCGCGCGTGTGTTGTTCTTGAGAACCCTATGTTCTAACGTTAGCTGTGTTCTGGATGCAGGACACATACCGCCGGCGGCAGGTGCAGCGCTCAGTGACTCGTCAGATGTCGTTTGACCTGACGAAGCTGATGGTGACGGAGGACTGGTTCAACGACATCAGCCCGCAGACCATGAGGAGGCTGCTCAACATCGTGTCCGTCACCGGTCAGCCACTGATGAACCCAGAGCTAGTAACTAGTTACTGTAACTGATTACTGTCTAGAATTGGTTACTACGACAACAGGTGGCAGTGAAATGCTCCAGTGTGGCAGGTGGAGGTGTTGAAACATGATCCAGTTTGGACTGGGGTCCAGTCTGGAGTACCTGAATCCACCTGATCCTGATCATCAGGATCCGTCGCTCAGCTCCTTTGTTCACACCGTCTCTTCCGTGTGTCTGCAGGTCGTCTGCTGAGAGCCAATCAGATCAGCTTCAACTGGGACCGCCTGGCGTCCTGGATCAACCTGACAGAGCAGTGGCCCTACAGGACATCCTGGCTCATCCTGTACCTGGAGGAGACCGACGGTGTCCCCGACCAGGCCACGCTCAAGACCATCTATGAGAGGTCAGAGGTCACAGTGTGTCCTAGCATCTTTATTACTCTGCATGTGGAAAATTGCTGTTTTTTTTTTTAAATGTTAAAGTCAGAAATATTCAGAAGCATGCGAGTGACGCCACTGGGCAGCAGATGACGTGTTTGTTGCGTTTGGGTTAGAGTGTCGAAGAACATCCCCACCACCAAAGACGTGGAGCCTCTGCTGGAGATCGACGGAGACGTTCGTAGCTTCGAGGTCTTCCTGTCGTCACGCACGCCCGTGCTGACGGCCAGAGACATCCGGACCTTCCTGCCCTGCACCGTCAACCTGGACCCCAAACTCAGAGAGATCATCGCAGGTCACATCCGTGCAAACACACTGGAGCTAATGCTAATGCTGATACTGCAGCTTATGCTAATACTCCTGCTAATAGTAGTACTGCTGCTAATACTTGTACTTCAGCTTACATCAATGCTGTAGATAATACTGATATTACTGCTAGTTTTAGCATTAATACCATAGCTGATGTTACTACTCCAGCTCATGCTAATACTGCTGCTGATGCTAATGGTCTGATGTCATCGTTCTCCCTTGGACGCAGATGTTCGTGCTGCCCGGGAGCAGATGAACATGGGCGGGGTCACCTACCCATCCCTCCCCCTGCAGGAGCCTCAGCCACGCCCCACCTCCATGTACAGTCAGGTGTCATCTACCTGCTCACCGTCTGCCTCTTTCAGTGGCCCGTTCAACCAGCCAGCAGGGGGTGTCGTCTCGCCGCCGCCTCACAGCAGCTACTACAGTGGCATGGCGGGTCCACAGCACCCTTTCTACAACCGGGTGAGTCAAGTTGAACTTGCTGAAGCTGGGTTCTCTTTTACACTAAAGGAACATTTCAGACAGTCCCGAGGAAGCAGGGAGGACTTCCAGCTGGTTCCAGGCCAGCCGGGGACGCCGTGATGTCATCACCTCTCCCAGTTCAGTTTTTCATTTGTGCCTCTTGTCATTTTATGATTTTGTCTGCAGTCAGTCAAACAGTCAAGAGAATCTCTGCTGTCGTTCTCCTGAACTTGCTAAGACTCTGACAGCCAATCAGGAGTTAATGACTCATGATTGACAGACCCAGCAAAGCTAGCAAAACCAAGCTAACAGGCTAATGCTAATGCTGTAGCATTCTATGTGGACATTTCAACAGTTCGGGTGTCTAAACCAGAGATAGTGAGCCTCTGACCCGCAAACAGACATTACAAAACTTCCTGTTTCCTGTCCTGAAGTGAACCAATCAGCAGCAGGTTGACTGTTTGAGTTGACATCTTGTTTTTTTATGTTGCCTCCATCTTGTTCTTCTGTCATATTGAATCATCGCCATGAACATTGTGTTGATTTTCTGCCCCTCCCCCCTTCAGCCATATTTTCCCCATCACCTTTACCAGCTGCCACGCCCACTCACAGCATCCTACCTGTCACACCTTGCTCCTCGCCCGCTCGTTAAAAACGCCTTCCTCCGGGACGCTGCACTTGTAAGTACAAACACCTCCAGCTGATCTGGGCCTGAGGTGGACAGGGTTACTGAAGGTGTTCTCATGTTGGTTCTGATTCATTCGCACTTACATGTTCTACTTTGGACGTTTTCACACCTGAAAGTTCCATTGTTTTAGTTACGTTCCAGGTCTGATTGGCTTGTAGCTGGCGTGATGTTGGCGTGCTCTCACTTGGGTGGAGCCCTTTTATTTTAAGATGCGTGAACAGATTTAGTTTCTTTGTGTGTTTGATGCGGGCAAGACCGTCCCAGGGCTCGGCGGTGTGAAAACGTCTTCGATTGAATCTGAATCTTTAAGTGACTCAACACATGGAAGTTGTGGGGCTGCACAGTTTTGAATTAAACGTCTCGATCTAAATATTTTCGACAGGTTCAGTCATGAGGGGTGCTGCTCGCTGAGGTGACGGTTGTAGGGAGTCGGGATGCGTCCCTGCACCGCCACCTTTAATTCTCAACAATGCTGCAGCTGCCTTCCATTTCAAAGTAGACGGTTAATTCAAGTTGTTCAGCCCTGATGAGCGGTGGACACGTTGAGCCTCAGTCTGATTATCTGGCCGCTCACGTCCGTCAGCAGGAAGTGGACGAGACGTCTCAGGAGGAACCTTCCTTTTATTTCATTGATTGACGTTTAATCTCACGAACACACAAGTTGAAATCTTTTAATTATGAGGTTAAAAGCTGTCAGCTTATAATTTTGTGGTTTCATCTTGATGCTCTTTTCTCTGCATGAATAAACTTCCATACCTCTCCTGCTCTGCTGCTGGTGAAATTCGTGAGTTAAAACTTCCTGCTGATGTGGCCGAGCCTCCTCCTCTTCCTCCTCTCTCCTCTTCTGTGTTCGGCGAGATGTTGGCGTTTATTAAAACTGCTGATTTCTTCTTCTGATGCGCTGAAACAGAAAACAGTGACAGTGTTCATTTCCCTTCAGCCGCCTGATGTCTCATCATCCCCTGTCTGTCTGTCTGTCTGTCTGTCTCTGTTAAAGGGTTCGTCTTTGAAAAGGAAGCAGGTATTCAAGTCCCCTCTGTCCTTCCTTCCCTCCCTCAGGCTTCTTACCCCCTCCTATCCCAGCATGCACCTTGCCTGGACTAGCTTCACTAGCGTGGCTGTTTAGCTGCCACACACACACACCCCCACACCCCCCCCCCCCCCCACACACACACACACACACAAGTAACTGTTCACATTAGAACCTTAATTTACCGTATTTCCTCAAATAGATGGTTTTCAATTCAAATCAGGCTTGAACCCAAGCAGCCAGGCTGTGTTACTGTGAGGAAACGATGCCACTGCATTTGAGGAACTACAGTTGAAAACCTCCTTTTCACCCTTGAAGCCTTCACTTCACAAACCGTCTGACCTGAAGTTCCTGATGAAGGTCATCAGAATCTGAGCAGACGCACAGAAGAGTTGGACTCTTGGTGTAAACTTAAGGAGAAAGTCGCACTTTTTCCACCGGCATCCTCTTCGTTTGTTTTGACCGCAGAGGGAAACGTTGCTCAGTGTGAGACTTTCTGCGTCTCAGAGAGCGAACGCCTTCAGGAGGTTGAAAGGAGAGAAGTGAGGCTTTGATTCACCTTCATATTCAACCTCCGACGTTGTTTATGTGTGAATTCATTTTGATTTTGGACTCATCGGCCATGATTGTACGATGGTCATCGCCAGGCCTCCGCCCTGCCGTTGCCATGGAAAAGCCACACGAAACTAAAATGTTGCATCTTGAGTGTGCCGCCACTGTGTGTGTTCTCCTGGGAATTGACCTTGTGTGCGTCTGGCGCCAGGGTTCTGCCTCTGTGGTGTCGGGGGGTCCGACCGTCCTCCTCAGCGCCATGACGACCGAGGCCGTATGTGAGCGTGTGCGGCAGATCGAAGGCATCGACCACAGCATGCTGGGAGCGTACACGGCAACTATCAGGAAGGTCAGTGATTCACACTGTGACAACTTTCCATCAGGTGTGAAACACGCTACAGTGGTTAAAGTGTGTGTGTGTGTGTGTGTGTGTGTGTGTGTGTGTGTGTGTGGCCAGGCCAATGTGAACGGCAGAGTTCTGTCTCAGTGCAACATCGATGAGCTGAAGAAGGAGATGAACATGAACTTTGGAGACTGGCAGCTCTTCAGAGCCACTGTGAGTCCACGCAAACACGCCGCCATTACACATCAGGACGCCATGATGAAATGACAGAGATTCTAGAAAGACGAATAATGTGTTTACTAGTTTATTCAAGTTATATATACTGTCTTTATTTAAGAACTCTTTTATAGTATTTATGGTGATTTTTAAAGTGAACAAAAGTTGATGATCTTCCAGGTTCAGTTCACCAAGATCATCTTCACTAATGAACCCTCTGATGAAGCCTGGATGCTACGTTAGCAGTGCTAAGCTAACATTAGCCTAGGAAGGAGCTACACCAGGGTCACATGACTTCAAGGTCACCACCACTGAGCTCCAGGCTGGTGGATCTGATGTAGAACTGAACCTGCCAGTGTCTCCAGCTGGGTGGGAACCAAGGACCAGGGAACCAGTTGTTCTACTAGGGGAACTTAATTACAGGTCTCAGAACTCATTCCTTCAGCAGAACCATTTGTGAGATTCTGGACACCTGCGTGTCCCTGCAGGTCCTGGACATGCGTCACGTGGAGAGCCAGGTGCTGCATGAGGAGGTTGTGAGTGAGCAAGGGAGTGTCGTGGGAGGTCACACTGAGGCAGGCAGGCGGGCCGTGGCTCCGCCCCACGCTGGCGCCTCCAATGCTGACGGGATGTACAGCTTCAACCTGAGCTTTGAGGAGCTGAGCACTGTGGGGATGGACGAGCCACCGCGGCACGCCAGCATGCCGTGGATGGTGAGCTTCAGCAGACGAACTTCGATTAATTAGTCTATCGATTAATTAATCTTATTGGATTTGCTCTTTGGTGTATTAATCACACCTGTAGTTCAACTGATTAACCTGATGATTAATCTCTCCTTTGCACTCTAAATTTTAATTGATTGTTTTAGCTGATCTTCGTTTCATTGATCTTGACATTTCTAAGTCGTCGCCTGTGTGCGTCCTCAGGGCGTCCCTCAGCGGACCGCCAGCATGACCAGCCTCAACTCTCAGGAGTCATCCAACGACATCTCCAGGCTGACGGACAAGCAGCAGGCCGAGTACCGCAACGCCTACCAGGAGTACATTGCTCAGATGGCACAGCTGGAAATGGGTGGCGGCGGAGGTGGCGAGAAACCTGTGCAGCCTCAGCCAGGACAGTTCATGACATCATCAGAGGACAAGAGCAAGGATGAGCAAGATGGGCGCAAATCCCTTGCCAAGAAGAACAGCAAACCGGCGGCAGACAACGCCGAGTTCACCTCCAACGGCGAAGCTCTGGACCCCATCACAGAGGAGGATGAGAAGGCCGACCACGGATCCTCCAAGTCTCTGCTGACACGAAAGACTTCGGCTGAGCGAGGCGGGTTGTTCCAGGGCGCCGCCGACCTGAAGCTGAAGGCCGGCGGTGGGCTGCGCTACCAGAAGCTAACCAGTGACGACGAGGAGTCCGAGGAGTCGGACGCCCCCCTGCTAAAAGATGGCAAGAAGCTCGTCGACCCCAAACTGCCCGGCGGCTCACTGGCGTTGAAGGGGAAGGACTACCTATCAGACGCCATGCTGGACAAGAAGGACTCGTCTGACTCAGGCGTGCGCTCCAACGAGAGCTCGCCGAACCACTCGCTGCAGGACGAGGAGGCGGACCTGTCGCAGCTGGAGAGGGCCAACCTGATCGAGCTGGACGAGGAGAGCCAGGCGAGGAAGCGCGGCCTTCCCAGCAGCCTCAGCAGCCTGCAGGACCCGGCGGTCGCACGCATGTCCATCTGCTCCGAGGACCAGTGCAGCCTGCTGGCGAGCAGCCCCGAGGAGAGCTGGCCTTCGTCCAAGAGCTTCAACCTGAACCGCACCCCCAGCAACGTGACGCTCAACAACAACACCAATGCCCAGCAAGGCAACCGCCCGCGCCAGCCTGTAGAGGCCGCCACCACCTCCTCCTCCAGCGATGTCATCACACTGCCCATCTCCGGCACCACTAGCACCTCCGGCATCACCACCCGGCCGGGCCCAAACAACGAGAACGTCCGCGTGGTTCACCTGAAGAGGGGGCTGAAGCCTGGGGACCCGCCAGAGATCTGCGCCGTGACGTCCGACACCGTCACCTTTGGCGAGGAGCGGGAGAGCATCCTGTGACCTCGCAGTGACCCACACACATACAGAGAGCACTGAGGGTCCGACGGCAGCTGCCCGCCAACCTGTTGAAGGTCAAAACAGCGTCAATGACGTAACGCTCGGCAGGTGGGGGTGGGGCTGCTGGCGGACTCGCTCCAGTCTGTAACGTTGTCGTGGCGCCGTGACTCAGTGGTAGTAGATGCATGATTGTCTAGCTCAGATGCATGTCGTTGTTGTCACGTGACTCGTCGTCGCTATTAATCCACTAGTGGATCATCAGTTATTTGTCTCCTGCAGGACGCTGTACGACCACTAGAGGGCAGCGTCGCTGAAGGTGACTGCTGGTTTTCCTGCAGGCCTCAGAATGTGGTTGTTACTTTCAAGACGTTTATATCAAAATAACCTGTTATTTAATTCATGATCTCCAGACTGCAAACCTTGTTTGTCCTTCATGATTGACTCGGTATCTTTAGAGAAGTCCTTCATGGAAACGTAAGACAAGTATTTAATCACAAGAAGAAGAACTCTGACTCGCTAACGAGGTGATGAACAGCGTTAAGAAGTCACTACGTGTTCAGCGAATGAAGGTTTTAACGTCTGAATGTATTTGACGGGAGTGAAAGTGTCTCTGGACGCTGCTGATCATCACGGCCGGAGTTTTTTAACATTTTAAATTGATAGAGAAAAAAAATCACGTCAGTTTGTGTGAAGCGACGTTGTTGTGTAGGTAACTAAGTATTTAATCAGTGTTAACTAACTCGTCAATGTGTTGTCACGCTTTAGAAGCAGGAAGTTGTTTCACAGTTAACGTAGTTTTTCTGAAATCTGAGCCAAAAATGAACAAACCAGTGCGTCGTGTCATGAAATCCTCACATTTTAGTGATTCGTTCTATTTTAGGAGATCGAACCCAGAAGCAGGCGCTTCTGTAGTTCGTGTGTGACCTGCATGAACCTGCATGAACCTGCATGTGGACGTTGAAGCTTGTTGTTGTGCGTTTGTGTGTCAGTGCTCTCCGCCTCATGACTCCAGTCTTCTGTTGTCCCGCACCATTAAACCTGCTGGTGAACGTCAAAGCTGCTTTGGACTCGTTTGTTCTTTGGTTTCCTCAACAAAGAAGGTGCTACGTGTACAACATGGTGAGGACGACATGAGCCTGCTAAGCAGCGAGCTTTGGGCCCATCGGAGACGAGGATGAAGATGACAACGTGGACAAATCTGAACTGGCGAGTCTTTGTCCACCAGAAGCTGACGCAGCGAGCCGGCGCCAGGCGCTCCAGCCTCAACACCTCACCAGCGGCGCGAGAGTCAACGCTCATACAAACCGAACCTGTCTGGTTCACCTGGACGTCCACTGCTACACTCGGGTTCTGGTCAGGTTCAGACAGGAAGGCTAGCCAGCTAATCTAGCTAGCTAAACCTGAGTCCTCGCCACGTAAGCGGCGCCGTCCATGCATCTTTACTTACATTGGCCTGATGACACACCCACCTGAGGTCAAAGGTCATCCGTGACCGACAGTGACGATGCAGCAAACACCTCATGATTTTTAAACTGATTTAAATCATTTATCAGCCTAGACACAAACTTTTCAATAAAACGTTCTCAGATGAAGTCCGAGCAGCCCTCGGTCGCAGAGTCAGCGCCACTCCTACCTGCCGCGCGGAGGCTCGGGCTGCTCTGTGCCTGCTGCCGGAGCTCCTCTCCAGGCTGCTGCCGGCGGTCTGCGGCCCGGTGGGGTCGTCCAGCTCGGTCTGCAGGTCCAGGATGTAATCGATGACGTGCCGGAGAATCCCCACCCTGCTGGCGGCTCGTCCGGAAGGTAGACCGGGCACCAGCTGCCGCAGCAGCCGGTAGCACACGGCCCTGCCCCGCAGCAGCAGCACAGGTACCGGGCTCCTGCTCCGACAGCAGTCCGGCAGGCAGCAGAGCACGCGGCTCCTCCCGGCCACTCTCTCGGCTCTCATGAGGCCTGATGCACGCCGAGCTGCGGGTCCACGCGGATAGAATCACCGCGGGAAGAGCTGCAGGTGTCCGGGACACACGGGAGGAGCAACCACCCCCCACACTGCCTCGGAGCTGCGCCCTGATTGGTGCTGGAACAGTCACGGGCTCACCTGGCACCTGGTGCAGAGAGAGTCGCTCATACACACGCACACCTCACATGTTGTACTGGGTGTGAATTCACAGCTGTGGTGTCGGAACCTTCCAGACGTTCTCAGAAATCATTTGAGGTCCCCAACAGGCTCTCACTCGTTCTCAACTGTAACTTTTAATGTGATCACTTAAAATTCAGGGGGGAAAGTCATGAGAACGGTGGACACCCCCCCCCCCCCCTGCACTCTAAACATTCCCAGAACATCCTGAATGTTCCTAAACCATCACTAAGGAACGTCCTGTAAACCTTCAAAGAACTGGAGGACGTTGCAAGGATTCGGACTTTACAGCAGCTGAAGCTTTCACAGGTGTCAGGAACCTAAGTCTGACAAGGAACCTTCATATAGCTTACACAGAACCACCAGAACGTTCTCTTGAAGTCAAACAGGGACATGTAGACATTCATGAGGAAAAGAGGTTTCCAGGACCTCAAGGAACCTTTAGAGAACCTGTGGAGAACGTAGCGTGGTCAGACGAGAACACCTTCATTCAGGAGCTGCTGTCATCACTCCATCAACGCATCTGTGGGGTCAGGCAGCTCAGTCACGTCCAGACCCAGGACCCGTCCAGACCCAGGACCCATCCAGACCCAGGACAGGACCCCTCTCAGGTTTAAGTGAAAGAAAAAAGAGAGGGAGGGAAGGGATCAACGGGGCAGGATAGAAAGCAAGCATGGACCCAACCAGAACCTTGATGAGTAGAACCAGGTTTGAAGATTTACTCACAAGAAAAGGGGGGGGGGGGGGTCAGGGATCGTAACTGCTGGTCGTACGAGATGAACTATGGGTAAATCTAACATGCTAGCTGCTAGCTGCTAACAGTTCATGTGTGAGCAGAGAGCCGGATCTGTTCTGGACTGCGTGGCTTTGACCTCCCAACTCACGTCAGAGGAACCACAACCACGCAGGTAACAGGTGTGTATTCAAAGTGCAACAGACGATTTACAGTTTCTGTGTGTGTGTGTGTGTGTGTGTGTTTGTGTGTGTGTGTGTGTGTGTGTGTGTGTGTGTGCAGGAACTCCAGCTGAACATTTACTAGACAAACAGCACGCTGCGTCATCCTGTATGAAGATATGACAGGTAAACGCCTCAGTGGCGTCCTGCATTTGCATGTCTGAGGTTAAGAGTTAGCTTAGCCTGTTAGCTTAGCCTGTTAGCTTAGCCTGTTAGCTTAGCCTGTTAGCTGGCAGCAGCGGCTCTGTTCTCTCTCAGATTTATGTGCTTCTTGAGGGTTATTTTTGAACTTTAACCTTCCATATAGCAGCAAGAGAAAACAAACTTGGAAAACCTGAGTCACGTGACTTGAACACATTTTGTTCAGCGTGATTCCGTCATCACGGCCGTGGCAGTCGAAGCGTTGGTGAGTGAGACTTCATTTACTGAGAAAAACTAGACGGACAGCAGCGCCTGAGCTTTATTCCTACGGGTTTACGACTAAATGACTGGAGCAACATGGAGGAGACTGACGGACAGCCGTCAGTTTGTCTCCCTCAGGTGGCTCAGGCCGCTAACAGCCCAGCGCAGTGGTGACATCAGAGACCACAAGGAGGCGCTACAGAGAAGGTGACACGAGGACAGTGCTGCGTCCGAATTGCCAAGTAGCAACCTCCGTCTTCCTGCTACATCCTCCTGCTACGTCCTACCCCTACGTCCTCCTGCTACGTCCTACCCCTATGTCCTCCTGCTACAACCTAAACATGGCGGCACCATTCAGACACCCTAGAAGATTGGTGGTGAAGCACGACCTCTGCTGGCAGAGTACAGATACTGCAATTAGGTAGACTGCACCAACGAAAGCACCACCTGCTGGCCTGACTGTGGTACTGCACTCCACTCTGAGCACCTTTCCCTCGTTCTCTATTATTAAGCACATTAACGCACCTTTAGTCATCAACAACTATAAATGTTGGTGTTCATCAGAATGGGAGACTGTTGGTGGCGCTAACTTGGCTTCAGGGTCCACAAGTTTTTAGGGGACGAAGAAGAAGTCCGCGGTGCATTGTGGGCCATAGGTTGCTCCGTAGGATGCACCTGAACCGACCTCCAATGTGGGCGTGTTTAGGCTGGAATTTAGGTTGAGAAGTAGGTCGCTACTCACGCCAGTTGTGGTTTGGGACAGCCTCCGACCTGCTCTGAGACCTACCATCAGACCTGCTTGGCCATTCGGACGCAGCGCAGGACTCCGAAAACATGGTTCATCAAATATTTCGGGACAAGTCCATGTGGCTGCTGTCAATCAATGGATCAGATTGATTTGGTATTTGTTGTTTCAGAGCTTTTTCAGCCTTTATTTTTCAGAACATCTATGACAACAAGTTCAAACCCAGCCGTTTCCTGTCCAGACTGAACTGTGACATCACTGTTGAGTGGGCTTCTATGTCTTTCTGTCCTCTGGTCAGATGCTGTCTTTAATCTTCCCAGGCAAAATGGCCGCTGACAGTGACAATCACAGCGTGATGTCATCGCCGACACTGACATTTCTTTGGTAATGTTGAGGACACACCTGGACGGACTTTTAACCCCTGCAACACCTGACACTTTAAGGCATGTAATCGTCTCACACTTTCCTGCAAACAACAAAATAAAATCTTGAAAAGTCGGTTTGTTTTTCCCGCCAGATCAGATGATGTCACAACCAACGCCTCCATCTTTGTCCTCAGTTTTGGAACTTTTCTAGTTCCTTAAGGTCAAATGTTGGTCTTCCGGTCGTGTTGGACTATGGTCCGGAACGACAGGGTCGCTGAGGAGGACGTGTTCCTTTCAGGACGGTTCTCAGTGACCCCGGACCAGGACATCCTGCCCTGACTGACAGGGAGGTTGGAGCCTGAACCGGTTCCACTTGTTACCTTCGATGGGTCGACTAAAGCAACTATGTTTTTGCTATTCTATACCTCGTTTATCATTTTATCTCATAGCCATGACGTCCGAGAACCTGGAGGCTCCTGGCTGGTTCCCCGGTTCTCTGCTGCTCTGCCTCCGTGAACTCAGTGACTCCGGCGTTGTGCCTCCTTCGCTCTTCTTCCCCGTCTGACTGCTGCTTCCTGTTTAGTCTCTGTGCTTCAGCCCCCGGTAATCAGCAGCAGTTGAGAAAACAGCTCCAGTTCAAGTTCCACGCTGCCATTCGCCGGCTTGCTGACCTCTGACCCTAGCAGACTCCTCTTGGATGGAGCACGGGCTTCTAGCCACACCGTAGCTCTGCATTCTGGGTAAGAAACACACTCCAGGGACCTTCCCTCACACCAACCGACCACCTCTGAAGTGAAGGTTCCTTCTGGCCAGAAACGTCTCCTCATGAGGCGAGCGTTTGGCACCGCGTCACACTCTTGATCAGGTGATCTACCTGGATTTGATCCTCTTCTGTCCTTTCACCTTTCTGTCTGTTGTAATCAAGGTTTATCTCAAATCTTTGGAGAAAAACATACCGTTCCTGGGAACGCCAGTATTATAAATTTCAATTAGCGAGAATCTGGGATCAACAGGGGAATTTAAGCTCCCCTGAACGCATCCCGCCACCGGCCTGTGTGTCAGTGCTCTTCAGAACCATGACCCAGACGACGTGCTAACGCGCCCCTCAAGTCCACGATGGAACCAAACTTGAGATCAAACAGAAAACACAAATTTGTGGCAGTCACGCGCAGCTCAAAGCTAACGGAGACCGACCGCTCGCAGCAGCCGAACCGTGGTGTTCCAGTTCGTCACGGCCTGCATCGGTGCTGGTGGACCAAACCAGACCACCTGGTGAGGTCATGACAACACAGCATCACTTCATCGCTCCTCCCAACTGGACGTTTGGGGTCTAAACCTGCAGCAGGACCAGTACGCAGCCTGGATCATGTGACTGGAGTGGACTTGCCGTCTCCTAGCAACGTGTCACTTCAATACCCAACAAACACAAAATCACCATCATAGCAGCTCTCAAAAGTCGCCTTGTTCTGACTTAAATCAAATATTTTGTCCCTTTTATTTACATATTTAGACATGATTTTTACAGCTGGACAGAAATGATAGTGAAGCAACAACGCAGTACACAATCGGCTCCTCAGAACGATGGTCACCAGAAAAATATCATAGAAGAGTTCCTCAGGAAGGACGTCGGCCGCTACCCAGCAGACAAGTCAACCCCCCAATCAGAGATGGTACATTCCAGGATCAATAAGCAGCAATCGGATGACCCGAGCTGATTTATTCAGAGTGGACATGCAGACGCCACCAGGAAGGACGCAGGTCCACCTCCGGCGTGGCCCCTCCCCTCACGAGATTCCACCTCTTTCCTTCTATATTGCACAAAAATAATGAGTGAAAAAGAAACGTGCGTCAGAAACGTAACAGATCAGCAGGCCCACACAGGTCCATCCCACGTCCTGCGGGAGACCACACGCCGCCTCCGCTCGCAGCAACTCAACAGCCGGAAGGACACGTGGTGCAAGTGCCTGAAATACCTTGAACTGTACAAAAATATGCCAGAAAATACTTTTACTTCTTAATATCTTGTAAAAAAAGATGAGGTATGTTTGGTTATGTGAATATAAAAATCACTGAGTCCCACATCAGCAGGAAACTAGAAAACAAGAAATCAACCTAAAGGTGTCCTGAAGTGTCAGTCCTGGTGTTGGGGGCTCATGACCCAGGCGCCGGTTCTGACCCGGAAGACACAAAACTTAATCTGTAAAACCCTGTTGGTGCTTCAAACTCAGTCCTTTAGTGGGAGAGCCTCCCTACAACCCCCCATCAGTAGGTGAAGACCAGGTCCGTGAGGTGGGCCTCCAGCCAGTCCCCCGCGATCATCTCACTGAGCTCCGGGGTGCAGTAGTCCGGGAACTCGAAGTGGGACCCCAGGCTGCCCTCGCTGCCGCACGAATCCAGGTCTTTGTCCACGAGCGACAGGCTCAGGTTCCCCGCGGCCGAGCTGGAGGTCGCGTCCCGCGGCTCGGAGGAGGCGTGGAAGCCCGCCAGGAGGCCGAGCGTGAAGTCGGCCCCCTCCGCGGGGAGGTCATCCAGGTCCTCCCCGCAGCAGGAGGAGGTGGAGCCGGAGCGGGAGGAGGAGGCCGGGGAGCAGGGGGCGGCGAGGGGGGAGGCGCCGCTTCCCTGCCGGGTGATGTTCTTGAAGCTGTAGTAGAGCCGGCCTGAGGACCCGAACATGCTGGTTCTGTCCGGTTCGGTGGCGGCTGGGTAGTAGCCGCCGTCGTCCTCCTCTGCTTGGACCTCCTCTTCCTCTTCCTCTTCGTCGTCCTCCTCCTCCTCCTCCTCCTCATCGGTGAATTCTCGTTTAACGTTCTCGCTGGGCTGGAAGCTGGTGAACACGTACCGGTACCGCGGGTCCGGGTGCTGGTACCGCGGGTTCTGGCTGGCGGCTCCACCGGGACCAGCTCCCGGCTCGCTGGTTTTCAATCTGGGGAATTTTCTTCCGGTGACCGGGTTCTTGCCGGCGGGTCTGCCGGGGGTCTTCACCGGAGACTGGGCGGCCGCCCGCCCCACCGGGAGCGCGCAGCCCTCGGTCTTGGGCTTCTTCTTGGGCCGGTACTTGTAGTCCGGGTAGTCGGCCATGTGCTGCAGCCGGAGCCGCTCCGCCTCCCGGATGAACGGGATCTTCTCGGCGTCCTTCAGCATCTTCCAGCGCCTCCCAAGCCGCTTGGAGATCTCGGCGTTGTGCATGTCCGGTACCTGCTCCATGATCTTCCGCCGCTCGATCTTGGACCAGACCATGAAGGCGTTCATGGGCCGCTTGATGTGGCCCGAGGCGGTTTGGCACCAGTTGGGCTTCTTTGGCACTGAAGCCACCGACAGTTCGCGCTCCTCCGGGTCGGTCCCCCCGCGGGAGCTGGTCCCTGACCCTCCGGCCGCCGAGTGCTGAACCATCGTCCAACAATTAATCCAAACGTGACGGTCCCGGAAACTCAGTCCCTGCGCGTCCAGCCTGTCTCGGTCCGGTCCGCGGCTCCGTCTTCAGCATCTCAGTCGCCTCAACTTCCAAACCGGCGTCTTATTAACCGGCTGATCATGCGCGCGGCGATCTCCGCTCCAGCCAACCACAGCTCCTCTCTCCCCCACGCCTTCCCGCCTCCGCAGCACTCTTGACCAATCACAGCTCCTGCGTCATCCGCAGGATCCGCCCACCACCGTCCAGCCGTTAGCCTGGTCCAACTTGAATTAGTGAATGATTAGGCGAAAGTAATCGATATTTCACGAGTTTTGTCGGTGTTTAGTGACAATAAACCGCAGGACCGATGACTGACTCACGTTCAGGCGGGAGAACCTCACCCTCCATGTTTGTAACTGATTTATTTCGCTAGTTTTGATGTAAAGTCCAGCCTGTAAATGACAGAAAAGACAGATGGAATGTAAATATGCCATTAAAATACCCCAAGTGAACCCTAACCCATCAGATGTCAGCACAACAAATACAATGATAGCTTCTGGTCACCCCGCGGTTGCTCTCTAAGTCCAGAGAAGTGAGATCCCCTCTGTTGATCCACTGAAATCAGATCCAACCTGGCATCCCAGTCAAGATGGCAGCAATTTAGGAAGTCCAAAGATAAACTGATAAAATAATGCGAACAGGCAAGCGTGTCCAGGAACACGGGACTAAACTGATGCGCAGGACTCGACATCCTTCAGTCGAAGCTGGTTTTAACATATTTTGGAACATTTCTCTTTCGGAGGAAGTTTCCAGCAGTTCCAACGGTTCTCCGCAGGGTCTTTGAGGCTCCAGGGATCCTTGACCCATTTCCACAGGCCCTCAAGGACCTGTCGTATCCTTCCAGGTGTCCTGGATCCTCCTGGAGAAAAGAAAGTTCTTTGAGGAGGTTCCAGGTGTTCTCTCCTACGGCGGCCAGCACAGGGTGATAGAGAGTGTTGGACAGCTGATGGTCTTTCGTCTGAACTTGTTTATTCATCATAACCACACATTCATGTGAGAGATGTTCCACTCATACCGGGGGTGGGTTGAGGTTCCATGTGTCCGAGTTGCTTTGATGTGCTTCCTCTGTTCTTCCTTGCTGGAGTGAGAACGAGAACCGAGAAGTTAAGTCTTGTAACATTGTTTTTTTCACATTTTTATTTAATTACTAACCATTGCACATGCAGTACTTCCACCTCCAGACATGTGACCAGTAATCTGGTGCTCGCTCACGCTCATCAGCTGTCAGCCTCTGTTAGCTTCCAGCTAAATACACGTGGCTGGCTTGTTCCGCATTCTGGACTCACAAATAAGTAATTCAGGAGGGAAAAACATCTTAGAGCACTCATGACTACTATTAGTGAGTACTTGGAAGGCAAAATACACACATTGGGTGATGTATTACTTTAAACCTGATGCCAGCTGCATTCTCAGTCAGTGATTTGAGGAGGAAACGGCACCAGAGGCGGGAAACTGCATGTTAGCTGCAGCAGCTAAAGCTAACAAAGTCCAACACACTGTACTGCCTCAGATTTATTGTGTTGTGTTTATGTCTCATTTGTATGCAAGTACTTCTTGACACACGTTGTACTACGCAGTACTCTCCAAACTTTAAGATAAGTTAACCCTTTATTTGTCCCTCAGTGTGGAAATTGGTACTGTAACAGCAGCAGAAAACAGAAGTAGCATTACAGTACAGAGCATAAAATAGAAGAAACGACAATAAACTACAAAAACTGTCATCATACACTATAATACACTATCATAAACTAAAAAGAACTACAATAAATTCGTCTCCACCTTGGTGCCTGGTCTGGTGATTGGTGAGCACAGAACAATCTTCTGGTCCGGAGCCTCGAAGGTTCAGACTGATTAAAACAAAAACCCGAAACAAGAAAACTTCCAAGAACATTTTTTCATATTAACATAAAACTAACGACTCCTCAAGGATCCCTGGAGCTCTGCCCCCTTATGACGTTGCGTCTGTAGGCGTCAGCGTTCCTCAGCGAAGCTCCGGGATTCACATGTTCTCTTCGCTTCAGCTGTAAATGAGATTTTTACATGTGAAAACACACAACAGCTGAGAGACAATGACTGCTGTTAAAGTGGACCATTGATGAGAGAGTGTGTGTGTGTGTGTGTGTGTGTGTGTGTGTCCATTCACATAGATGAGCTGAACCGTTACTTAGGAATGTGCCTGTTGTTCTGTAAACTGTCAGAGGTCAAAGGTCGAGCTCCTGCCAGTGGAGGTGAGAAACACTCCGATCCGAAGAAAGAAACAGGACACTTTCAAATGAGAAGTGACGATCGTACCTCCACGATGAGGTCAAGGGAAGCAGCTGACATTAGCAGAACTTTCACAACAAAGCGTCTAGTTCCACAATAAAAGCATGTGGCAGAAAATGTTAAAAAGGCAACAGCAGCTGTGAGGCTCCAGCGATAACCACCGCTGCCCCGGCGCTGCCACAGGGCCGATTTCCCTTCATGCATCGGAACTGGGAGTGACAACACATCCCAGCAGAAATTTCCAACTGGCAGTTCTGGAAGAAGTTGATGTGAACAGAAATGACATCACTATGCTACACACACACACCCTAACACGTTAGCTTGGTTATGCTCCATTAGCTCAGGCTCAGGCTTGGAAAGTGTTACTGCTAGCTTACTCAGGTTAGGAGCGAGTGCAGCAGAGATCACTCATCTCCTAATGTGTTGTTTTGTCTGTTAGCCACTGTTGCTAAACACAGCAGCTGATTTTATTCATTTAATACATCAAATGCTAGCAACTGAAAACCAGCTAAACTCCATCAAAGGATAAACGGTAAACCACTGGGAAAGACTCAGCGCTCAGAGCAGATAAAGTGAAGGTTAAGCAACTTACTGGAGGTTACATCATCACCTCGTAGGTCAGACTTTACTTTAGTGGTAGCTAAATGTTGGCTACTGTTGCTGAACAATACTCTAGGTCAACCAATGTTAGCATTAGCAGTGTGCAGAAACTAATTGGCTCCGTCAAGGGAGAGGCTCCAGAACCACAACGACCAAATGGCCTGGTTCATGTTGTTTCTGCGGGGTTCAGGGAACAGACGAGTCCTTCTGGGAGCTGCGAGCTCAGGGTTTTGGAGCTCAGGGTCGTTTCAGAGTCGTTGTTCTGCCTTTGTGTCTCTTTTCACTGCTGCTTCTTTGCTTTTGTCTCCTCAAGCATCCTAAACTGCAGGCGCTGAGCTGCTGTGACTCAAATCAGCCTGCAGACCAGGACCTCGATGGGAGGACAGACCCCAAAACCAGCAGCAGAGCATTTAATTATTCCAAGAGATCAGACCAGCCGACAGCGAGGCAGAGCGCTGCGCGTTTCTCTGAGGGTTCCACTTGTCAGAGAACCCACGACGGCTCTGAGTTTAATGTCAGCAACGACTGACGCGAATCAAAATAGAAATCCTGACTTTTTCTTGCAAAGTTGAACGCATCATTTTAGAGAATTAGGAAAGAGATCACCAGTTGCCTTTTGAATTTGCCACCTGAGTTTTGAACTTTCTCTAAAACTTAATTTCAGAAAATATGAAGAAATTCTGATTTTCTTTCTTGCCACTTTCATCTGTGAAAATCAGTGAGTGAAAATTTTCAGTGAAAAGTTTCTCATAATTTTTCAAGTACAGTAAATCAATAAAGGTCAGTTTTTATTGTTGATGTAATGTCAGAAAATCCCTGATTATCTTTTCTAAGTTGTGAATTTGCTGCAAATGTTGTAGAGAATCCAGTCAGATTGGTTTTCATTCTCCCTCAGGAGAAATTCAGGTATCAGAGCTTCATAAACCAATGAAATTAAAGAACAATGAAACAAATTAAGGATTGCTCAAACAGGAAGTTGTAAATGAAGAGCAGGAAGTTGAGTCAGACCTTGTCTCAGTGTTTTTATTGTCTCCAGTAATTTATTTTCTCTCAGTGAATCTGCAGCAGCTGGAACCAGTTTGACTCCATAAAAACTCCAGTTAAACTGCAGGTCCCAGTTATCTGCTCCCAGTTTACACTCATGCAGCAATAAGACTGATTTTATAGAGACCACACACACACACACACACACACACACACACACACACACACACACACACACGTGCTGCATTATTCTAATTCCTGTTAGGTGAATCTCAGAGTTGAGATGACCTTAAGTCACCTATTAGTCACTGATACCCTTTCACACTGAAAAACCCGGGTCAGCGCAGGTTTTTGGACCCTCGTTTGCTCAGCATCAGGGCTCATTCAAGCTTCCAGAAGACCCGGGTCTGAGGTCCCGCTATGAGGCTGCGTGCCTGAGTTTTTCTCCCTCCAACACTGAGAGGTAAATAAGTGACAACATGGATGTCGCCAAGTCGAACGTTTGCGTTGTCGTTGCCTGCATTGCTATGTTTCTCTTTTACAAAGCAGACAAACTCGGCCCAGATGGAAAATGTCTGAGCGCCACTGCAGCGAAGGAGGATGGAGTTTTTGGCTCGACAGGAAGGGAGCGGAAGAAGCTACAGGTGGAGCCTGACAGGCGGCACAGAGACAAAATCAGGATGCGACAGGAAGGTCGCCTGAAACCTGAGACGACGCGGGTCGCGTTTTTCACACTGCAGGTGAGCCGAGCCGCTAAAGACCCGGGTCGCTTGGAGGGTCGGTCAATGCGGGTCGAAATGCTGAGTCGACCTTTCAGAGTGCCGAAAACACTGGTGCAGTGTGAAAGGGTTATGAGTGCACGTTTCCACTGGCTCAGGACAGGTGTGTTCCCACTGGTACCACGTCAGCGTGGCTGGACTCACTAGCTGAGAGTTCCCTGGTGTAATTAGTGTGTGACACCACAACAACAATGGAGGACGTGGAGGCGGCGTGACGCCTGCTGCTCGTCAGGGGTTTTTGCTTCAACTAAAAGTGAGGGAGGACAGACAGGCGAGGCTTCAAGTGGTGAAACAGAACCCCCAAGAATAAGAGACTTCACCGAGCCATGACCAGGATTCCACCGAGGCCAGGATGATAGGAAGTAGACCACGTGACGGGTAAGTTACCCAATCAGAGCCCCGCTGTGTGGTTACGTCACATTCTAGTCCCTGCTCCGCTCGCGAGGAACCCAGCGGAGCAGGGACTAGAATGGTAACGGTTAGTACCGTGTTGGGGCCAGTGGACACGGGGCCAAACCGACCCAACCTGAGCTGAAATGAGCAGTGGAAAGGAGCCCTAAGAGAAAGACATTGTTCTCTGTTTTGTGTCTGGTGAGGCGAGGAACGAGGAACCGACCCTGCCGTTGTGTAGTGAAGGCAGCTGTCCGCCATCACAGCTGTCACGTTAGAAGTGTCAACTTATTGTGTCCGTACCTTTGAAACTTGGAGTCCAGGTGGGCCAGGACACACCTGGGATCGACTGACACCAGCATGTTGCTGCCTCACCTGAACCAAAATGGAATGATGTTCTGCACGCGCTCCGTAGGGTCGAGGTATTAACAGCAACAGTCATGGCGGGTCAAACTACAGACGATGTCTGTTGGTCCTCAGCAGCTGAGCGGCGCCGCTGGTTCTCTGACTGCTGTTAAAGCAGTGGTGGACAGCATTGGAGACTTGGTACCTTTACCAAAGTACTACTGTATCTGGGTACTTCGAAGTAGATGTTGTCCATTCCTGGTTGGATGCGCTAGCAGAGCTGTAACTATGGCAACGCTAGCAGCTGGAGGACTGAGACAGGAGTACGCCAACATGAAAGTGTCACCAGTCCTGTCTCAAACGATGGGGAGTTCAGTCTCAGGAGGATTTTTGTGGCTCAGTGTTTCACCTCCATGAAAAACTGTTTGCCGGTGTGTCTCTGCGACATCACCGGTCCCAGGCGACCTGCTGAGCTCTCGCCATTCTCCTGTAAATGTGTATTTTCACATTCATGGCGTCCTGATGAGAGCGGCTCCTCCTCCCTGTCATGAACACACTGAGATGCTGCAGATGACAACATGGCTGCCGGCAGGAAACACGTTTAACTTTAACAGAGCGAGAGAAGCAACACGTCTGATTGGACAGCTGAGCTTTAAAGGGACAGTGCACCTAAAACTGCTGCTGCTGCCAAACATCTGGAACCACTGAGGTCTTCGTTGGCGTATCGCAGAGGTTTCTTGGTCATGTGATCTCACCATCAGTTCCTTGTTGCTAATTCTTCTTTTCTTTTTTTTT
Organism: Aulostomus chinensis; assembly: GCF_037954235.1. Lineage (NCBI taxonomy): Eukaryota > Metazoa > Chordata > Actinopteri > Syngnathiformes > Aulostomidae > Aulostomus > Aulostomus chinensis. Next base: position 24,714,575 of record NC_141339.1, read on the forward strand.
GCAGATTCGGCTCATTGTTGATTGTCACTTTGGACAAAAGCGTCTGGAACGTGAAATGCGAGAACTGCAGAGTTGTAGAATTATCCTTTCCTCTTTTAGCCAGTTTGCGTGATTTCTTTTCAAAAACAAAGAAAATTGTCAAATAATAAGACAATCAGGGTTCTGTTCTCTAAAGCAGCGAGAGGCAACTCCTCCTGTTTTGCTGACGACCCCTGTCACCGTCACGCGTGTTCCGGGATATTTTCATCAAGTAAATCCAGTTTGTTGTCTTAACTTTCGTACTTCAGTCTGTGAGAACGTTGGAGAACTTCCTGGTTGAATTGTATTTTTTTCAAATCTTCTATGCGCCACTTGAATCACAGATAATTCAAAGACCTCATTATTTTTTCCCACTATTAACTTTTTTCAAATCTTTGACTTATATTTCTCACAGATGTCAGAATATCTTAGAGATGACAAGGAGTTTTCCTGATGTTGGAGCTTCAATAACTCTGAAATCAATGTCATGAAAATGTGAAGAACAAAAAGGTCATGTGACGTGTGACTTGAGGCTGTTTGGATTCTCATGAAGCCACTTTGTGTTCCCTTCAAACCAGGAGGTCGCAGGAAGAGAAATGACAGGAAATGTGAGGAGGGAACGGGCGAGAGGATTTATGAGCTCTGAGTTTGCAGCAAGGGGCGATATCCATGTGTGTGTGTGTGTGTGTGTGTGTGTGTGTGTGTGTGTGTGTGTGTGTGAACATTTCCCTTGTCTTTGAATGACTCTCTTTGCATCTGTGTGTTCCATTTCCTGCCAGGCCTGATGCATCCACACTCACCACCACGTCTTTGTTGGGCTCTCGTGTATCGTCTCCTTTTCCTGCTGGTGCTCCTTGAACTACATAACCCAGAGTTGAGAAAAAAGACACACACACACACACAGTCCTTCACCAGCGTTTCTGAAGGCTGTCAATGATCTTTCAGGAGCCTCTGAATATTTGCCACTCCGATCATGAAAACCTAAAGATGCCAGAAGATCAAAGCCTCCACTGTCATGTCAAAGTTTTCTTTGAAGTTCCTCCATTCGTCCCTCAGTCTAAAGTCCCGTTCTTGTAGCAGAAGTGATCTCAATCATTCATTAATTTGACGCTTGGTATGAGATGTGATTCTGATAAGTGGAGTTGATGTGTGTGTGGTTGAAGTGAACAAACCCACTTCAGACTGAAAGGTTGGAACGAACTCACCAGGCCTCGGTTCCATCGTTCTGATCAAACTCACCAGGCCTCGGTTCCATCGTTCTGATCAAACTCACCAGGCCTCGGTTCCATCGTTCTGATCAAACTCACCAGGCCTCGGTTCCATCGTTTTGACTCACTGGCGTCTCCTCATTCCTCCCCCAGAAGATGAAGACAAAACCGGAACAAAGAAAAGTTGCAATTTTGATTGTTGAGAGAAATGAGTCCTGATATGACTGATTCAAATAATAGTACAAATACTTCTTCTAGTATAAGTACAACTACTACTACTACTGCTATCAGTAATAACAATAATAATGGTAATAATAACAATAACAATAATGATGGTAATAATAACAATAACAATAATGATGGTAATAATAACAATAACAATAATAATAATAATGTAATAATGGTAATAATAATAATGGTAATTCTTTTGTAGGGTGTCTTGTCCCTGACCAGTCAGTTGTTAGAAGCCACTTGGTGCTTCGGTAAGAATGCTTGGGACGTTGCTACACTCCACTTGTCAACTTTATTGATGAGACAGTATTTATAGGAGGTTGTGAGTGATGACGTCAGGGTATAGCTAGGTGTGTGGGTGTGGGTGTGGGTGTGTGGTTCGGTATGTGAACGCACACAAACTGGAGTTATAAAAACAATGGTCCACCGAGGACATGAACGTACTCTGCCGTCGTGCTAGCGTTGCCGAATAATACCCGACACTGGCTGCCCGTTGTGTCAGCATTCCCTGACTCCACTCTGATTGGCTGTACGAGTGGAGCCAGGCGGGGTGCATGCGCCAAGAGCATGAACCAGCATTGGAGAATGCGCTGCACATAAACAATCACTGCGTTAACCATCAGCCCTTCAGAACAGTAATAATAATGATGATGATGATGATAATAATAACAACAACAACAAACACAACGATAACACCACAGCACTAACCCTAACCCTAACACTAACACTAACACTAACCCTAACCCTAACACTAACACTAACACTAACCCTAACACTAACCCTAACACTAACACTAACACTAACACTAACACTAACCCTAACCCTAACACTAACCCTAACACTAACCCTAACACTAACCCTAACACTAACCCTAACCCTAACACTAACACTAACCCTAACCCTAACACTAACACTAACACTAACACTAACCCTAACACTAACACTAACCCTAACCCTAACACTAACCCTAACACTAACACTAACACTAACCCTAACACTAACACTAACACTAACCCTAACCCTAACACTAACACTAACCCTAACACTAACACTAACCCTAACCCTAACCCTAACACTAACACTAACACTAACACTAACCCTAACACTAACCCTAACCCTAACACTAACCCTAACACTAACACTAACCCTAACACTAACACTAACACTAACACTAACCCTAACATTAACCCTAACCCTAACACTAACACTAACACTAACCCTAACACTAACACTAACACTAACACCAACCCTAACACTAACACTAACCCTAACACTAACACTAACACTAACCCTAACACTAACACTAACACTAACCCTAACCCTAACCCTAACACTAACACTAACACTAACCCTAACACTAACACTAACACTAACACTAACCCTAACACTAACACTAACACTAACCCTAACACTAACACTAACCCTAACACTAACACTAACCCTAACAGTAACACTAACACTAACCCTAACACTAACACTAACCTTAACCCTAACCCTAACACTAACACTAACCCTAACACTAACCCTAACACTAACACTAACCCTAACCCTAACCCTAACACTAACACTAACACTAACACTAACCCTAACACTAACACTAACACTAACACTAACCCTAACCCTAACACTAACACTAACACTAACACTAACCCTAACCCTAACACTAACACTAACCCTAACACTAACACTAACCCTAACCCTAACCCTGACACTAACCCTAACCCTAACACTAACACTAACACTAACCCTAACACTAACACTAACACTAACACCAACCCTAACACTAACACTAACACTAACCCTAACACTAACACTAACCCTAACACTAACACTAACACTAACCCTAACCCTAACCCTAACACTAACACTAACACTAACCCTAACACTAACACTAACACTAACACTAACCCTAACACTAACACTAACCCTAACAGTAACACTAACACTAACCCTAACACTAACACTAACCTTAACCCTAACCCTAACACTAACACTTACCCTAACACTAACCCTAACACTAACACTAACCCTAACCCTAACACTAACACTAACCCTAACCCTAACACTAACACTAACACTAACACTAACACTAACCCTAACCCTAACACTAACACTAACCCTAACCCTAACACTAACCCTAACACTAACCCTAACACTAACACTAACACTAACCCTAACACTAACACTAACACTAACCCTAACCCTAACCCTAACACTAACCCTAACCCTAACCCTAACACTAACACTAACCCTAACACTAACACTAACCCTAACCCTAACACTAACACTAACCCTAACACTAACACTAACCCTAACACTAACACTAACCCTAACACCAACCCTAACCCTAACACTAACACTAACACTAACCCTAACACTAACCCTAACACTAACACTAACACTAACCCTACCACTAACCCTAACCCTAACCCTAACACTAACACTAACACTAACACTAACACTAACCCTAACACTAACAGTAACACTAACCCTAACCCTAACACTAACACTAACACTAACCCTAACCCTAACACTAACACTAACCCTAACACTAACCCTAACACTAACACTAACCCTAACACTAACCCTAACCACAGCACTAACCCTAACCCTAACACTAACACTAACCCTAACCCTAACCCTAACACTAACCCTAACCCTAACACTAACCCTAACACTAACACTAACCCTAACACTAACACTAACAGTAACACTAACCCTAACACTAACCCTAACCCTAACACTAACACTAACCCTAACCCTAACACTAACCCTAACACTAACCCTAACCCTAACACTAACACTAACCCTAACACTAACCCTAACACTAACCCTAACACTAACACTAACCCTAACACTAACACTAACCCTAACCCTAACCCTAACACTAACCCTAACACTAACACTAACCCTAACACTAACACTAACACTAACACTAACACTAACCCTAACACTAACACTAACCCTAACACTAACCCTAACACTAACACTAACCCTAACACTAACACTAACCCTAACCCTAACACTAACCCTAACACTAACCCTAACCCTAACACTAACACTAACCCTAACCCTAACACTAACACTAACCCTAACACTAACACTAACACTAACCCTAACCCTAACCCTAACACTAACACTAACCCTAACCCTAACCCTAACACTAACACTAACCCTAACACTAACCCTAACACTAACACTAACACTAACACTAACCCTAACACTAACCCTAACACTAACACTAACCCTAACCCTAACACTAACACTAACCCTAACACTAACCCTAACACTAACACTAACCCTAACACTAACCCTAACACTAACACTAACCCTAACCCTAACCCTAACACTAACCCTAACACTAACACTAACACTAACCCTAATCCTAACACTAACACTAACCCTAACCCTAACCCTAACCCTAACACTAACCCTAACCCTAACACTAACACTAACCCTAACCCTAACCCTAACACTAACCCTAACCCTAACCCTAACACTAACCCTAACCCTAACACTAACACTAACACTAACCCTAACCCTAACCCTAACACTAACACTAACACTAACCCTAACACTAACACTAACCCTAACCCTAACACTAACCCTAACACTAACACTAACCCTAACACTAACCCTAACACTAACACTAACCCTAACACTAACCCTAACACTAACCCATTTACTATCATAGTTCTAAATCCGTCCCTGGGAGGAAACCAAACTTACTGGATCAGGTCTAGCAGCTCTGAGTGGACTTGTTACCTGCTGCTCTCACACACCTGCAGCAGCCTCACGCCGGCCGTGCGTCCTCAGGTCTGTTTACTGAGGAGCTCATGAGGCTGTGATCTGTGACCTGTGACCTCTTAGCAACAGCAGCAGGTCAGAACTTGAAGTGTCTCCACACCTGCAAGCCTCAAGAGAGAGTTTGTGTTTGACTGATGGACCTTCAGGAGGGTTGGTGAGGTCAGAGCATCTCCTGATCTCACACACACACACACACACACACACACATATACACACACACATACATACACACACACATACACCCATATGCACACACACACAGACACACAGACACACACACACACACACACACACACACAGTTTTTGACAGCAAATCCATCCATCGTCATCTTCCACTTATTCCTTACTAGTAAGGGTCGCGGGGGTGGAGCCTATCCCGGCATCTACAGCGAGAGGCGGGGTTCACCCTGGACAGGTCACCAGTCCATCGCAGGACCAACACATAGAGACGAACAACCATTCACACTCACAGTCACACTCACGGTCAATTTAGAGAATCAATCAGCCTCGTCCCCAAATTGATGTCTTTGGACGGTGGGAGGAAACTGGAGTACCGGAGAGAACCCAGCAGGAACAGGGAGAACATGGAGACTCACACAGAAAGACCCCGCGCCCGAGCCGGGACTCAAACCCAGAACCTTCTTGCTGTGAGGCCACAGGCCACTGTGAGGCCACAGGCCACTGTGAGGCCACTGCACCACCGTGCAGCCCGACAGCAAATCTACTGAACTGAAATGTCCTCAGTTTAACCAACGAGCTCCTGCTGTTGTCTTGAGTTCTCTTCCTGGTTCCTGGTCACTCGAGTTGCCAAGGTAACGCTTCACCTCGGATGCGGATCCTGAAACTTCCTGTCTGATGTTGGTGAGTGTGGGTGAAGCTGAGCTGCTAACGAGGAAGGCTGACCAGGCTGGTCCGGAAGGTTCTTCAGCCTTCATGGTTCTTTAATATCTGTCCTGCGAGGCTTCAAAGCCGCCTGCAATGGTTGGGACCCAGCCGGCGGTCCAGGGTGTCACATGACCCTTTTGATGGACACAAAGGGAGCCGAAGATCTGGAACACTCAGCTCAAAGATCGGAAGATGAAACGTGATGAACTGGCCAATCAGACGTCTCCCTGCCAGCACACAGCCAATGACAATCAATCAATTGGTGAAAGTAGGCGGGGCTGGTGCCACAGCTCCATCTGAGGTCAGCGTGTGATTGAGGGCCAGCCATCAGCTGTCAGCGCGGCGGCAGATGAGCCGGCGGTGGGTTTGGTCGTGCGGGTCCACCTCTGGACGGAGGAGCTCTTCAGCTGCAGCAGAAAACATTTGAGTGTCTGTGAAATAAAACTCAAAGAAATGAAGCTCAGATTTCCGTGATGGCGCGTGAATCTGGTGGAGGCAGATTATTTCATGGTTGTGTGGATTATTTATGCTGACAACATCAGATGAGGGGGCGGTGCTACAGTGGACTGAGGTGGACAGACAGATTGAGAAAGAAGAAAGATAAACCTGGGATTAAAACAGGGACACATGAGGGACAAAATGGAGACAGATTTTATCTGCCAAAAGTCCAACGACAGGATTAACAAATACCACGGAAACCTTTGACCTTTGGGGGGGGGGGGGGGGGATAAAACTGCTCAGAGCCCAATACGGTTCTCACCTGGCACAGAGGACAGAGAGGGATTACAGATGAGAAGTCAAGGTGGACCCACCACAGGATATGGATCAAGTAGATCTACCTGTGGGTTTAACCAGTAGGGTTAGTACTGCAGAAGTACAGCGGAGACAAGTGAGTACTGCAGAAGTACAGCGGAGACAAGTGAGTACTGCAGAAGTACAGCGGAGACAAGTGAGTACTGCAGAAGTACAGCGGAGACAAGTGAGTACTGCAGAAGTACAGCGGAGACAAGTGAGTACTGCAGAAGTGCAGCGGAGACAAGTGAGTACTACTAAAGTACCTCCATTTAAATCTTGGATTTAGAGGCTGCAGCAGATGACCCCCCCCCCCCCACCACCAGGGTTCATCTCTGTGGCGTGGGGGGGTTCAAGCCATTGAGGCCCTCCTCCTCCTCTCTTCCTCCTCTCTTCCTCCTCCCCTCCTCCTCCTCTCTTCCTCTTCCTCTCTTCCTCTCTTCCTCCTCTCTTCCTCCTCCCCTCCTCCTCCTCCTCCTCCCCTCCTCCTCCTCTCTTCCTCCTCTCTTCCTCCTCCCCTCCTCCTCCTCCTCCTCCCCTCCTCCTCCTCTCTGTCCTCCTGTCTTCCTCCTCCTCCTCTCTCTCCTCTCTCTCCTCCTCCTCCTCCTCTCTCCTCTCTCTCCTCCTCTCTTCCTCCTCTCCTCCTCCTCCCCTCCTCCTCGTCTCTTCCTCGTCTCTTCCTCCTCCCCTCCTCCTCCTCCTCTCTTCCTCCTCTTCCTCCTCTCTCTCCTCTCTTCCTCCTCCCCTCCTCCAGAACATCCTGATCCACCACTGTAGAACGTTTCTGTGCTTAAGTTCGCGTTCTCTTTCCCCGCCCAAAGGAACCGACTGCTGTGACATCATCGTGTTTCACCTCTGCAGACACACATGAGGATCTCAGGGCGTCGCGTCATCAGTGACGTGTCGTCACTATGTGAGGCAAACGGCCAGCGAGGAGGCAAGGCTCCGAGCGGCCCCCTGCACGGCGCCACCCGCAGGTCAGTGTTAGCCTCCACAATCTGGAATCTCAGAAGTCTGCAGGGAGGAGCAGCGTCTCCCTCAGAAGGACGCCAGTGATGTCAGCAGAGGCTCCTCCTTCACACTTTCCTTCGTGATCGTCAGAAACTCAAAGAGCAAAGAAGATGAGCGGGAAGGGGACAGGCAGAACTTTGCTGGTTCCCCATCCGTCTGAGGGTCGGAGACGAGTGAGGAGGAGGAGGTGAAGACCGGCGGGTCTGGAGCTGCGCCTCCTTCAGCCGCATCAGGAGGAGAGAGAGTAGGCGTGGAGAAACACCCCCCCACCCCCGAAGCCCCACAGGCCGCAACAAACGACACGCCTTTCTTCTTCTTCAGTTCAGCCTGAAAGGATGAGGGGGAGGAGGGGGAGGACTGATCATCTGTCAGGAAAATCCTTTCTTGAGGCTGTTGAAATGTTTTCGTTCCACTTTTGTTGAAGAACAGATTCAAATTTCTCCGCGTTTGGATTTTTCACACAAACGAAAAATCCTGTTCAAAACCACGTTCTAACTCATTAATTAGGTTTCATGCAGAAGTTCTCAAAATAGGGCTGAGGGACCCTGCAGGGCCTTCAAAGGTCTCCCCCGGGGTGGAGATTATTTTACAAGGAATAAAATGAATTAAATTTTGTAAGAATTAAAAAAAGACTGCTTTCTTGAGAATCGAACGGCTGCGACTGTTGGAAGTTTGACGTTCATCTGTCAGAGCTCAGGTTGTTCTGTTGATCCTGTTCTCACCACGTCGGTCCTTCGTGCGATCACATGACACGAGGACGACGACGTTTTCATTCAGCTGGTTTTTCGGAGGTTCGTGGTGAAATTTCTCACTGGTCCAGTCGTAAAGTTTCAACTTTTTTTCAAAAGTAACATTTTCTTCATAATCTCTTTGGTTCCGGCGGTGACTCGGCGTGCGCCGCTCTGATTCTGGCTCGTAGAGAAAAAAGAGGAGGAGGAAAAGCAGGAAACTTCAAGGAGGCTTTTCTTTACCAGCAACTTTCTGTGACTGAACAAACAGGCGGAGCTGAGCGGCTCCAGGCGGCGTCACCTCTCAGGGTTACAGGCCGGCTCGCTAATCAGCACCAACACAAAACCCCCAACAGGCCACGGGGGAGGAGGGGGAGGCAGATGGGGCCTGATGAATCCTGAAAGGGAGGAATTGAAACCCAGCAAAGTTGCCAAGCGTCCGGCTGTAATTATCGCCGCGCCTTTGGGTTCATTGTCAATTAGAGTGGCGGTTGGGGCGAGCGACAGCTGTGGCAGATGGTGAGGGTCCAGAGAGAGAGAGGGGCTGGGGGGGGGGGGGGGGGTTCTGCATCGGGTTGCGATTTCTCACTTTTCCCTCCTGATGTCAAGAAATAAAAATTGATCTTTGATCAGTTTTTTGCCTTCCAGCTTTGATGCACAAATCTGATTTTGACCTCTGATTTCTTCTTGGTGGTTCTCAGGGCTTCAGAACCCAACCACGAAAACTCAACCATCAGAACCTTGTGGTGCGGGGAGACGGGAGGTTTGTGGACCAAGGCGCCGACGACACAAGCCAACACAGACACACGAATGTGTTTCCCTCCTGATGCTGATAGTCAGACTGATTCCAGCTCCATCTGCTATGTGAAGGGCCACTCCTGGGGGTCAAAGGTCACTGTTTCCTATAAAGGCCGTGAGCAAGGCTGACAGGCTGATGTCAGCCAGGAGGCCTTGGTTGCCATGGCAACCACCAGTGTGACCTGCGTCATCCTCATACTCGTTGTTATTTTGGCTCGTTTTTGGACTCAAGCATTTGTACATCTCAGTCACGACGATGAGTCAGCAGGTTTGACCCTGAACCAGGTACAAGTACTACATAAGAGCAGATCAGAAAATATAAAATACACAGAGGGAAGCCTCCACGTACATGTACATGTTCACACACATCTAACACGTGTTGTTCTACAATGTTTTAATTTGTATTGCTCTTAATTTTTTATATATTGTATGGCGACCTTGAGTGCCTTGAAAGGCACCGTATAAATAAAATGCATTATTATTATTGTTGTTGTTATTATTGTTATTATTGTTGTTGTTATCAGTATCATTATTGTTATTGTTATTATTATTATGTTATTAGTTTTATTATTGTTGTTATTATTCTTGTTATTGTTGTTATTATTGTTCTTATTATTATTGTTATTAGTTTTATTGTTGTTGTTGTTGTTATTGTTATTAGTTTTATTCTTGTTATTGTTATTATAAGTAGTAGTAGTGTTATTGTTATTATTACTATTATTGTTGTTGTTGTTGTTGTTGTTGTTAATATTGTTATTATTATTGTTATTAGTTTTATTGTTGTTGTTGTTATTATTGTTATTGGTTTTATTCTTGTTATTATTCTTGTTATTGTTATTATTACTATTATTATTGTTGTTGTTGTTGTTGTTGTTGTTGTTAATATTGTTATTATTAACAGAAGCCATGATGACATCAGAGTTTTAAACAGCTCGTTAGTGGCTGTTAGCAGCTGAGCGAGTTGACGGACTGGGAGTGTCTTTACTGGTGCTGCAGGTTTAACTGGTGGGTCTGATGGTAGAACTGAACCTTCAAACATCTCCAGCTGCTTGAACCACACACCAGCGAGCCAGACGTTCTACTAGCAGAACTCATCCACAAGTTGTAGGTCTTGTTCCTGTGCTGTTCTGGAGTTCACATAAATACTCTGGAACCACAGATGTGACAGCGCCCTCTGGTGCCCTCTACTGTTACTGTTGGGTAATTCATGCGTGAACTAAAAGCTGTGACACACACGATACAACATCAACCGCCTGATGTCAGGAGGAAACGTCCTCCACACCTCAGCAGCTGTAGACGAAACATCCTGGGTGATGTCACGTGACTACAACCTCTGCTGGGATGAACTGTGTTACAGTTGTGGCTCCACGGACGTGATGATGATGTCAGTCAGCTGGACTCTGGTGGTTCAACGTTCCTGAGACAAACATCCCTCTGGATCCAAACTGTCACTGTTCACTGGTGGCCGCAGACGGGAATCAAACAACGGTCTCCTGGTGAAATCCTTCATCACGATGAAGAGGCCACACAGCCGGGCCTCCTAAACCAGGTGTTGTGTGATTGTGACTCACTGGTCGTGTCGTATTTTGTGAGGCCCTTTGTCTTGTATTCTTTGGAAATGAATGAGCAACATGAAACAAGGTCGTCATCATCACCAGCAGGAACGGGCAGGTGATTGGCGCCCAGGTAAAATAACCACAGAATGACGATCGTCATGGATCCAGTTTTTACTGGATTTGATGACGTGAACAAACGCTGAACTCTGCTTGTTAATCAGAAAAAAAACACAAAACATCAAAGGGGATGTGATGTCAGAGGCTTCAGTCATCAATCATGAGAACCCGACTGAAGAACCCAGCAGGTGGATTTCTATCTCCTGACCAGGCACTGGTCCCAGTTATCGTGCATGTTTACAGAAATGCAGCGCTATCGCTGCTAGCTAGCAATGCTGACGCCAGCGTGAACAGGAGCGCCTGCAGTTGTGGCTGGCGCCGTCAGCAGTCCATCAGTGGGAGGTTTCCACTCGTGTTTGTGACTGCCACAGAGCCTCAGGCCTCTGCACCGGTGCCACTGGTTTTGTTCTACTGGGAGTGGGGGGGGGGGGTAGGAGGAGAAAGGCCAGAAATACTTTAAAACACACGCTAAATGAATCCTTCTGTCTCAGCCGTGAAATTGTAATCTGGGTGCTGCCAGCCTCCTGCAGCAGCAGCAGGGTTGGACTCAGGGGCCCCCGGTGGTCCTGGACTCTTTAAAGTGATTATGGTGCTGACGGCTGCTGGCAAACAGAGAGGTGGTGATGGTGGGGGGGGCCCTGATGGAGCAGCAGGCGGCCGCAGCTGCTGAGCCCATTAACATGAGAAAGCAGAGAGGAGGCGTTTCACAGCAGCGCTGGAAACAAAATCCTGGAGCACCAAGGCAGTGTGACAGGGGGCGGGACCAGCATCTCTTCATGATCCAGATTCAATAACCCTGGAAGTCTGTTGAGATCCTTTTAGTAAGACCAGGGATGAAAGTTCATCATCATGAAAGAGGAGGAGAGACAAAGCACCTGGACGAGGGTGTGGGGTTCGCTCACAGGAATGAAAGTGATTTTTCCTGTTTGATTGATTTAATGACCACACAGCCAGGCTGGTGGAGTCTGTATCAGGACAACGTGCCACAGGTTCCATCGTTACACTCAACATTTAAACATTCAACATACGGTACAACATAACTAGACCTACAGATGGACATGTCACATGATACATAATACATGACGGTCGTGCTTGGTCCTTCGCGTTCGGAGTTCAGAATGTTTATGGCAATGGAAATGAACTCTGAGCAGTGTCCATGTGTGGTGGAGTGAGTCAAGGAATGGGAGGGGTGAGCCAGCGATTCTGGTCTGTTTATGATACGGGGCACCACCACCCTTAACAGGTTAAGAAGTAGAAAATGGATGGGTGGATGGGTGGATGGATGAATGGATGGATGGATGGATGGATGGATGGATGGATAGGTGGATGGATGAATGGGTGGGTGGATTGATGGGTGGATGGATGAATGGGTGGATGGGTGGATGAATGAATGGGTGGAGGGATGGATGGGTGGAGGAATGGATGGATGGATGGACTGCTGATGTCAAGGTAATGAGGTTGGAGATGGTCTCGGTCTTGGGAACCAAGGTGATGATGCATTCTTTGAAGCACTTCGGGACTGAGTTCTGTCAGAGGGTGTTGTTGAAGATGTTGGTGGCAACCCCAGCCAGTTCTGCAGCGCAGTGGTGGAGAACAGAGGGGCTGATGTTTGACAGAAGAAGGACTGGGAGCAGCGGCCGGTGAGGGTGTCTCCTGAACCTGGCAAGGGTGCCGGAGCAGTGGCCCTTTTTTTGTTGAGTGGCTTGAGATGTTTAATCTCTGTAATTTCTCCTCCAGCAAGGATGTGGAAGGGCCCAGATCACCTCACGGCCACTGTCATCGGAGAGGTCACCTGCAGCACGGCAAACTTCCCAGTCTGATGGCTAATTTACCTGCTGCTGGGTCGATCCAGCCTGGGGTTCTAAAACTTTTATTATTCTGGTGTCTAAAATGTTTATGCAACAAGCAGCAGATGTGTGTTGCTTCACCAGTCTTGGGAGAATTGTAGCAGACATCTCAGTATGCATCCATCCTCAACCGCTTACCCCCGTCAGGTAGTGGAGGCAGCAGCTCCTGCAGGAACCTCTAACTTCTCTCCTACGAGGTTCATTGACAGACGGAAGGAAGTAGTTCCAACCTGTTCCACTGTCTGAATGAAGTCAATGATGGTTCTCTGGTGGTGGAGATCCAACATCCGCTGAGATCAGGACGTCTGTCCAGAGCCAAACTGTCTCCTGCTCACTGGTCGGCTCTGGTCTTCATCTTACTGTCCTCAGAAGAAGATCTGGATGTGTTTGACATCAGCAATTATTCAGCTTCAGCCCGGCAGGACTGCGGCACCCAGGCCAGGACGAGCTCAGGCTGGGGTTCAGGGTTTAATCTGGATCCTGTGCTTAATCAAAGGTTGAAAAACCCATCTTAACTAGTACTTTGGTAAATGTCTTCCCTCAAAACTCTACTGGTATTTCGTTTACTTAGATAACAAAACAGTACATGATACTTGTGTGTTCCAGTGCTTGGGAGCTCAAACCACAGACTCAAGACATTTGTATGTTTTTATGAGGACGTATCAACACGACGGTCAGCATCTGGATGTCCAAACACAAAACTAATGTTCAGGTGAACATCATGATTTCAGATCAACACGTTCCTGTGTGCAGGCCAGCTATGAGTTTCTTATCTGTAGCAGTTAAACTGGAGGAGTGCCTCACGAGGAGGGAGACGACATCTGACCAGAACTCACCAACGCCTTGATAAGGATTTATAGAGGAAATGTGTGACTTGACCAAAGTCCACAAGCAGGAAGATTCATTTCACCTTCGCTCACTCGCTTCAGGCAGATCCTTTTCACCACAAGAAGGTAACAGAACCAGTAGTTTCAGACTACTTCACTAACAGTGTATTCATTTTATCAGAAAAAAATTTATATATATATATATATATATATATATATATATATAAATATATATAATGTAATTTCACTTTGCAGATGCCTCAGTATCTTTTATTGTGAAAGACGACGATGGAAGTTGTTTCCTAGCTCTTCTCCCATCTGTAGGATTCTACTTTCACAGGCTCCTAGGAGTTTTTCTGCTGACAGCTTCAATTGTTATGAATGAGAAAATGGTGGTGGCTGAAGCAGCCCTGCCTTGTGGGAAATCCCTCTGCTGCACCATTCCAAAAACCTGGCTGGGTGGATGCAACATTCCCATCTGGGAAAGAGCCATAGGAAACATTTGGAAAGGCGATGCTCCTTCAAACCAAATCTGGAAGTTGACTGGATAAATAATCTGTCTGTCACAATCAAACCAACAAAAAATAAGACGTAGCAGATGCGCGCCGCTGGCAAAGAGACAACTTGTGAGCTGGTAAGCAGCTGCTCTCACGTCTTCACATGATTCTTATGCGTTGGGGTTCGTTTCATTCTTCTGGCCTACAATTTAATCAATCAGTAATTTAACACATCACATACTGACCCACCTGGATTCCACAAACACATGTGCCCGCAATTTAACGAGCTGGGAGAGAAAGATGGTAGATCAGTCTGGTCAGACACGGAGTAACGCTGGCTGCTACCCACCTGACCTCCAGAGAGGGCGGGGGTGTCGGTCTGGTCCATCTACCAAGCCTCCAGCAGGGTGGCTACCTATCAATACAGCTGTCAAAATAATGCATTCAAACAGGAACTCCTCTGCAACTCAGCATAAAATGTAAAGAAAATTCGGACATTATAGGGACAAAGGAAATGTCAGTATAACAGCTTGCTTATGTACATTCCTTTAAAAGTCTGTTCAGTGCGTAAATCAAACTGATCAGCTGTGATGGACTTGGCCTGTAGAGGTCTGATAAAATGCAGTACATTCTCTTTTATTATTATACAGTCATTGAATTCCCTTCTTCCAAAAGTTCAATGACACATCAACAAACCAGGCCAAGTTATTTATTAACAGAAAATATATCTAAAAAATAAAAGCCCTGGTGGTCCAAAGGGTAAAGAGCTTTTTGTTCATATCAGATCACTTTATTCTGAGAGGTGAGAGGTTTGTGTCCTGTGACGTGAAGTCAGCTGTGACAAAGGGACATGTTTGTGTGAAGGTCTGGACTCTGCTATGAATCTGTGTGAGGACAGAGACGAGGGGGTTCATCCCTCTACACACAAGGCTGGAATGGAGCCCTGGCCATTACAACCCTTGTGGGGATGTTTAACCTCTTGAGAATGAAAAAGTAAAACTATTGACCATCATGAAAGACCCATTAGTGATTCTCTGACCAAACAGGCCACCTCGTGAGCTGTTGACCACCCAGGCACTCATGATAAGGGATCTCAAGACTGCATGTTAAGTGGCAGAGATGTTGTAGACCAACTCTGCTGTTGAGGAAAGTGCATGCAGGAGTATTAGATTTTACTTCTGGAACTTTGTCGGCAGAGTTACTGAAGTTTTTTTTGATGTGGTGTGCTACCAATCCCTTGATGTTTGGCAACATTTTCAGCAATAATGGCGTGGGACCCTTGAATGAATGAGTGGTATCCCCAGACTACGAGTGTAAGTGTAGTTATTGGTCACGGGTTTTGCCCATTCTCACAGGGTATTCCCTTCATCTTAAAGCTGCACGATCTCACTTTATGTGTCATAGGTGGACAACAACCTATGGATACTGAGGTCAGAGGGTAGTGCTTTGTAGCGAAGGCAGCAGATACCTGAGACCTGGGTTGTTCTGTGTCTGTACACAAATTCATTGTACATGCCAACTCTGTGGCTGTGATAGGGTCACCTTAGGATGCATTTATGGAACATTGCACTTTCCCCTTCAGTACTTACCCAATCATGCAACCTTGATTACTTTATGAAAAGATCAATCAAAGCATAGCACAGGTGTAAACCATATCAACTCTACTGGTGCACAAAAAGGAAAGGTGGCCTGTATTTCATCATGTCGACTAATTCAACTCCGGATGAGAAGTGAAACATCTTCAAAACTGCCTGGGTCCAGGTTTCTATGTATGGCCCTCAGATAGGCGACAACCAGGATGAAGAAGAATGCTTGAACCTGTCTGCTCTTTGTCCTTTCAGGAATAGTTGTGTCACAATGTCAACAGAAACTGAAATGCAACCTGCAGAGGAAGTTCCGGTGTGTGTTTGAGGGGGTGGCTCAAGCAGGAAACCCACGCCTCCTGAATCAGATCTACACAGAGCTCCACATCACCGAGGGAGGGGCTGCAGAGGTCAACGAGGAACACTAGGTCAGACAGATTGAAGCAGCGTCCAGGAAACCAAGCACACCAGAAACAACCATCAGACCAGAAGACCTCTTCAAAGCCTCAGCTGGAAGAGAGACAGCAGTCAGAACGGTGCTGACAAAGGGAGTGGCTGGCATCGGGAAGACGGTCCTGACACAGAAGTTGACTCTGGACTGGGCTGAAGGCAGAACCCACCAGCGCATAGACTTCATGTTCCCGTTCACCTTCAGAGAGCTGAACGTGCTGAAGCAGAGGAACTTCAGCTTGGTGGAACTTGTCCATCACTTCTTCCCTGAAACCAAAGAAGCAGGAATCAGCAGGTTGGAAGAGTTCCAGGTTGTGTTGATCTTTGACGGTCTGGACGAGTGTCGACTCCCCCTGGACTTCCACAACAACCGGACCCTGACCGACGCTACCGAGTCCACCTCAGTGGACGAGCTGCTGACAAACCTCATCAGAGGGACACTGCTTCCCTCCGCTCACCTCTGGATAACCTCACGACCTGCAGCAGCCAATCAGATCCCTCCTGGGTGTGTTGGCATGGTGACAGAGGTCAGAGGGTTCACTGACCCCCAGAAGGAGGAGTACTTCAGGAAGAGATTCAGAGATGAGGAGCAGGCCGAGACCATCGTCTCCCACATCAAGAGGTCCCGAAGCCTCCACATCATGTGTCACATCCCCGTCTTCTGCTGGATCACTGCGACCGTCCTGGAGGACGTGTTGACCACCAGAGACAGAGGAGAGCTGCCCAAGACCCTGACTGAGATGTACATCTACTTCCTGGTGGTTCAGGCCAAAGTGAAGAAGGTCAAGTATGATGGAGGAGCTGAGACGGACGCTCACTGGACTCCAGAGAGCAGGACGATGATGGAGGCTCTGGGAAAACTGGCTTTCGATCAGCTGCAGAGAGGCAACCTGATCTTCTATGAATGCGACCTGAAAGAGTGACTTGCGACATCAGAGCGGCCTCGGTGTACTCAGGAGTGTTGACTCAGTTCTTCAAAGAGGAGAGAGGACTGTACCAGAACAAGGTGTTCTGCTTCGTCCATCTGAGTGTTCAGGAGTTTCTGGCTACTCTTCATGTCCATCTGACCTTCGTCAACTCTGGAGTCAATCTGCTGGCAGAGGAACAAACATCCCACTTGCAGAAGGTCTTAAGAAATAAACCAAAACTTAGACGTCTCTACCAGAGCGCTGTGGACCAGGCTTGAAGAGCCCAAATGGACACCTGGACTTGTTCCTCCGCTTCCTCCTGAGTCTCTCACTGCGGACCAATCAGGATCTCCTACAAGGTTTGTTGGCACGGACAGGAAGTAGCCCAAAGACAATTCGGAAAATAGTTGACTGGATTAAGAAGAAGATCCGAGTCGGTCACTCCCCAGAGAGAAGCATCAACCTGTTCCACGGTCTGAATGAACTCAACGATGGTTCTCTGGTGGTGGAGATCCAACTTCACCTGAGATCAGGACGTCTGTCCTCAGCCAAACTGTCTCCTGCTCACTGGTCGGCTCTGGTCTTCATCCGTCCTCAGAAGAAGATCTGGACGTGTTTGACCTGAACAAATACTCAACTTCCGAGGAGGCTCTTCTGAGGCTGCTGCCAGTCGTCGAAGCTTCAAATAAAACACTGTATGTGGATGTTAGACTGGATATTTGAAAAACGTTAAATGATTTTATGTAGAAGAACTATAGCATGTTTGATTTGTGAACACCTTCAAAGGTTGAGCTCCTGTAACCTGTCAGAGAGAAGCTGTGCAGCTCTGTCTTCAGTACTCAGCTCTCAGTCCTCCAGTCTGAGACAACTGGACCTGAGTGACAACAACCTGCAGGACTCAGGAGTGGAGCTGCTGGCTGCTGGGCTGAAGGATCCTCACTGTCACCTGGAAACTCTCAGGTCAGAATGAAAATCTTGGTAAAGTAAGAGGGAGTGCTGAGAAAGTCCCTCTAAGTAGAATTATTTTGCACATTTTCATCATCAGGATTGTATTTTTTTATAAAAGTGCATAGGACAATACTAAAAGTGGGCATGTGCACAAAAGCTCAAACTGGTGTGCACCGAAAAATAATCCATTTATTAAAAGGACTCAATTTTATAGAGCGCTTTTCTACCTCAGCGGCACTCAAAGCACTTGACCGTGTCGTCTGATTCACCCGTTCACACACACACTGATGGTGGAGGCTACCATGCAACCTCCACCATGCACCAGCCTACTCATCAGGAGTAACTATGGGTTCAGTATCTTGCTCAAGGACACTTGGACATGGTCACCGGGGTCGAGGATTGAACCAGCGACCCTCTGGTTGCTAGACGGCCGCTCTACCCCTGAGCCATGCCTGCATATTAACAATGCACATCCTCATATGCTGGCAGTTTTCACTTTATAATCGCAATGTGCATACGAACTATGACTCACTCCCACACACCGTGCCGCACAGGCGTATACTGGAAGGACCAACTCTCCGAGAACAAACCCCTCCTGCACAGGTGTGTGACTGCCCCATGTTCAAAGGAAAAGTCATGGTGGAGGAGTAGAGCTGACAAGGGGGGAGGAGTTTAAATGTGGTACTTTTCTCCAAACCCACATTCTGGGAAGCCCTGCCCCTCTCTTCTTCTGACAAGCTAGCGGTTGTTGGCACCCAGGCATCCTGTGATTGGATATCCTGCATCGTACTCATTGTCCAGGCATCCGCTGGGACATGTGCAGGGACGATGCTGTCGATATTCCGAGGACGCTGAAGATGGAGCTGCTAAGCAAGAGTGAAAGAGGTTGGCCAAAGAGCAGGTTCATAGATGTGGTGAGGGGGGACGTGCAGGTGGGTTGCTGGAACAAAAGACGATGCAGAGGACCGGATGAGACGGAAACTGATGATCCTCTGTGGCGAACTTTGACAGGGGCAAGTAAAAGTAAATGAAAATGACTTGTTGACAGTCTGCCAGAATCTTCAGGTCACAAGTCCCTGCTAAGATATTCTCAAGTTGGATGAATCGAGTTCTTGCCTTGTGGATTCTGGCTCTGGTGCTACACAGGTCAATGGTACTGCCCAAGTTTGTTCAAGCAGCTACCTCATCAAGTGCCATTCCCTTCAGAGCCACACAGATTTCCTGTCATGACCTTGAGGACTTTAGTTTCTCCTACGTTGATGTTTTGCTCTACTAGTGAAGATGCATCTGCCAGGGTTGTCCTGTCATGCATCTGCTACCAGACCCGATGTACATTTCTCTCACAGGCTCAATGTATGTAACCTGTCAGAGGGAAGCTGTGCAGCTCTGTCCTCAGTTCTCAGCTCTCAGTCCTCCAGTCTGAGAGAACTGGACCTGAGTGACAACAACCTGCAGGACTCAGGAGTGGAGCTGCTGGCTGCTGGGCTGAAGGATCCTCACTGTCACCTGGAAACTCTCAGGTCAGAGTACAGCTCTCAGTCTGAGCTGCACCACCCTTCTGAAGGAGAGTGGACCAGCGGTGTCTCATGGCTCAGGCTGAGTTTAAAAACCCTTGAAAAGTTCACGTGTGAATGCTGATCATGAAACAGAAAAGTAGAACGGATCTCATCCCTGACAAGTTGGTTGTTGACGCCATGTTGTCAAATGTCTCCATTTCTTCTCCAGGCTGACTGGCTGTAACCTGTCAGAGAGAAGCTGTGCAGCTCTGTCTTCAGTTCTCAGCTCTCAGTCCTCCAGTCTGAGACAACTGGACCTGAGTGGGAACAAGCTGAAGAACTCAGGAGTGAAGCTGCTGGCTGCTGGGCTGAAGGATCCTCACTGTCACCTGGAAACTCTCTGGTCAGAGAGCTCTTATCCCATCTGTCCATCAGTCTCTCCTCCTTTCTCTCTCTCTTTATCTCTGTCCCTCTCTTTCCTTCTGTCTCTGTCTTCCTCCATTCTCTGTCTTTGTCTCTGTCCATCAGTCTCTCCTCCTTTCTCTCCCTCTTTATCTCTGTCCCTCTCTTTCCCTCTGTCTTCCTCCATTCTCTGTCTGTGTCTCTGTCCATCAGTCTCCCCTCCTTTCTCTCTCTCTTTATCTCTGTCCCACTCTTTCCTTCTGTCTCTCTGTCCTCCTCCATTCTCTGTCTTTGTCTCTGTCCTGCTCTCCTGCTCTCTCTCCGTCCCCACTGATCCTGGATCTGCTCCACCTTCCTGCTGGTAAAGGAAGGTTCTGGTGGCTGCTGTTGCAGGATGTGCTGCTGATGGAGAATTGTTGGGTGGAGGTTCATTGAAGGAGGGAGGTGCTGGACCTGCTCTACTTGGACAGAGTCAGGACAGAACTTTGGTTGGGGTTTGGTGACACACAAATAAGTAAAATAGTTCTGGTTCCCGATAATGAAGATGATGATCATCTGGAACAATCCTCTTGGTCCATGGCCTTCTGAACCATTAAGTCAACTGTATTTTCTTGCAGTCTGTCCGGCTGCCTGATCTCCAAGGACAGCTTCTCTGGCCTCGGCTCTAAACTCCAACCCCTCCCATCTGAAAGAGCTGGACCTGAGCTACAACCATCCAGGAGACTCAGGAGTGGAGCTGCTGTCTGCTGGACAGGAGGACCCTCACTGGAGGCTGGAGACTCTCAGGTATGAGATCAGGCAAGAACATTCTGACGGTACCCACCTTCCAGGTACAGAGCAGTTGGTTTATGTGGAACAAACTGCCTTAGGTGTGCTGCATCGGCATCTTCTTTCAGTCCCACATCAAGGCTGACATGACGTCGGCCTGCTTCATCACTGCTGTTTTTGAGAATAGTGATGTCTTATTAGTTTAGTCCCTTATTTCAAATCTTTGTGAGCAACTTTTGAAAACCCTGTCTTTCTCCAGCGTGTGCCATGGGGGACAGCAATGGCCCAGACCTGGTCTGAGGAAGTGTAAGTGTGGATTTCTGTTTGTTTTTGACAACTTTCCTGCAGTTGAGCCTCGACTGACAGATGAAAATTACCAGGAAATTATTGACAATTATGAAGAGCCACAGTGAGACGACCAGGGAACAAAGTAACCACCAAGAAAATAACACTGTTGAACCCTTGCTTCATTTTCCAAAAACAAACACACAAAATGGACTCTTCTACCATCCCACACAAGTCTCACACCTGTCCCACACCAGTCCCACACCATCTCACATCAGTCTCACACCTGTCCCACACCAGTCCCACACCATCTCACATCAGTCTCACACCTGTCCCACACCATCCCACACAAGTCTCACACCTGTCCCACACCAGTCCCACACCATCTCACATCAGTCTCACACCTGTCCCACACCATCTCACATCAGTCTCACACCTGTCCCACACCAGTCCCACACCATCTCACATCAGTCTCACACCTGTCCCACACCAGTCCCACACCATCTCACATCAGTCTCACACCTGTCCCACACCATCCCACACCATCTCACATCAGTCTCACACCTGTCCCACACCATCCCACACAAGTCTCACACCTGTCCCACACCATCCCACACCATCTCACATCAGTCTCACACCTGTCCCACACCATCCCACACCAGTCTCACACCTGTCCCACACCAGTCCCACACCATCTCACATCAGTCTCACACCTGTCCCACACCATCCCACACAAGTCTCACACCTGTCCCACACCAGTCCCACACCATCTCACATCAGTCTCACACCTGTCCCACACCAGTCTCACACCATTCCACACCAGTTCCGCACCTGTCCCACACCAGTCTCACACTATCCCACACCAGTCTCACACCATCCCACACCAGTCTCACACCTGTCCCACACCAGTCTCACACCATCCCACACCAGTCTCACACCATCCATAACCAGTTCCGCACCTGTCCCACACAAGTCTCACACCATCCCACACCAGTCTCACACCATCCAAAACCAGTCCCACACCAGTCTCACACCATCCCACACCAGTCTCACACCATCCAAAACCAGTCCCACACCAGTCTCACACCATCCATAACCAGTTCCGCACCTGTCCCACACCAGTCTCACACCTGTCCCACACCAGTCTCACACCTGTCCCACACCAGTCTCACACCATCCCACACCAGTCTCACACCATCCAAAACCAGTCCCACACCAGTCTCACACCATCCCACACCAGTCTCACACCATCCAAAACCAGTCCCACACCAGTCTCACACCATCCCACACCAGTCTCACACCATCCAAAACCAGTCTCACACCATCCCAAACCAGTCTCACACCAGTCCCACACCAGTCTCACACCATCCCACACCAGTCTCACACCAGTCCCACACCAGTCTCACACCATCCCACACCAGTCTCACACCAGTCTCACACCAGTCCCACACCAGTCTCACACCATCCCACACCAGTCTCACACCAGTCCCACACCAGTCTCACACCATCCCACACCAGTCTCACACCATCCCACACCAGTCTCACACCAGTCTCACACCAGTCCCACACCAGTCTCACACCAGTCCCACACCAGTCTCACACCATCCCACACCAGTCTCACACCAGTCTCACACCATCCCACACCAGTCCCACACCATCCCACACCAGTCTCACACCAGTCCCACACCAGTCTCGCACCATCCCACACCAGTCTCACACCAGTCCCACACCAGTCTCACACCATCCCACACCAGTCCCACACCATCTCACATCAGTCTCACACCTGTCCCACACCATCCCACACAAGTCTCACACCTGTCCCACACCAGTCCCACACCATCTCACATCAGTCTCACACCTGTCCCACACCAGTCTCACACCATTCCACACCAGTTCCGCACGTGTCCCACACCAGTCTCACACTATCCCACACCAGTCTCACACCATCCCACACCAGTCTCACACCTGTCCCACACCAGTCTCACACCATCCCACACCAGTCTCACACCATCCATAACCAGTTCCGCACCTGTCCCACACCAGTCTCACACCATCCCACACCAGTCTCACACCATCCAAAACCAGTCCCACACCAGTCTCACACCATCCCACACCAGTCTCACACCATCCAAAACCAGTCCCACACCAGTCTCACACCATCCATAACCAGTTCCGCACCTGTCCCACACCAGTCTCACACCTGTCCCACACCAGTCTCACACCTGTCCCACACCAGTCTCACACCATCCCACACCAGTCTCACACCATCCAAAACCAGTCCCACACCAGTCTCACACCATCCCACACCAGTCTCACACCATCCAAAACCAGTCCCACACCAGTCTCACACCATCCCACACCAGTCTCACACCATCCAAAACCAGTCTCACACCATCCCACACCAGTCTCACACCAGTCCCACACCAGTCTCACACCATCCCACACCAGTCTCACACCAGTCCCACACCAGTCTCACACCATCCCACACCAGTCTCACACCAGTCTCACACCAGTCTCACACCATCCCACACCAGTCTCACACCAGTCCCACACCAGTCTCACACCATCCCACACCAGTCTCACACCAGTCCCACACCAGTCTCACACCATCCC
The DNA here is from genome assembly GCF_037954235.1 of Aulostomus chinensis. Classification (NCBI taxonomy): domain Eukaryota; kingdom Metazoa; phylum Chordata; class Actinopteri; order Syngnathiformes; family Aulostomidae; genus Aulostomus; species Aulostomus chinensis. The sequence continues at coordinate 24,738,350 of NC_141339.1, forward strand.
ACACCAGTCTCACACCAGTCTCACACCAGTCCCACACCAGTCTCACACCATCCCACACCAGTCTCACACCAGTCTCACACCAGTCCCACACCAGTCTCACACCAGTCCCACACCAGTCTCACACCAGTCCCACACCAGTGCCACATGTCAAGCAGTCAGACTCTGCAGCAACACATCGGAGCTCCTCAGACGGTGCGTTTGTGTCTTTTTCTTTCCATCAGATTTCTGTCAACTCACACTGGACACAAACACCATGAACGAAAAAGTCCAACTGTCCGACGACACCAGGACAGTGACACGTGTGGACCAGTGTCAGCGGTGTCCTGATCATCCTGAGAGGTTTGACTGTTGGCCTCAGCTGCTAGGATGCAATGGTTTGACTGGTCGCTGTTACTGGGAGGTCGAGTGGAGAGGTTACGTTGATATAGCAGTGACTTACAGAGGAATCGCAAGGAAAGGAATCAGCGGCGACTGCGCATTCGGCCTGAACCATCAGTCCTGGAGACTCAACTGCTCAGATCTTTGTGGTTACAGAGTCTTTAACAAACACAGAGGAACGTCCGTCTCGTCCTCAGTGGTCTTGAACAGAGTAGCAGTGTACGTGGACTGTCCTGCTGGCACGCTGTCCTTCTACGGAGTCACTTCAGACTCGCTGATCCACCTCCACACCTTCAACACCACCTTCACCCAAACTCTCTATCCTGGGTTTGGGGTTTACTACTGCGCCTCCTCAGTGACTCTGTGTGCTCTGCTGGAGGGACGGTCCCCTGAGATCCCCGTCCACTCTGTGTACCGGTGAATACCAGAAACCAGATGTAACAGCAGCTTCCTGCGTTTGAGCTGGGAGGTCCCAGAACAAAGCCGCATCACCAACTTAATAGAATGTTAATTAGCTTTTGTACTTGGTGAAAGCTGAACCGGAGTCCGGCTCTAAACGAGGCGTCGCATTCCTACGGCTAAACAAGCAGAAATGTGATGCTGACTGTCACAGTCGCGTTGTGTTGTTCTGCATGAACCAGTGCTCGGTTTCCCTCCCGCTCCTCTGTGACGCTGAACACTGAAGCGGTTCTGAGGTCCGACTCATATCAGATCCTGACAGCAGTTCAATTAAATCCATCCATTTATTAACGATTCACTGGACTGAAGTGATGGCTGTCAATCACAGTTTGACTGAATCCAGAGTCAAACGTCACGCTCGTTCGCCCTGCAGCCCCGACCGCTTCGATTTCTAAGGGTTCAATCTATCAATTTTTTATCAATCTCTGGAGGTACCGCAAGAACCGTGATGATGCAGTACTATGACTTAGCAAATGAAGTAGTGGATCGATGACTTTTAGGCAGTAACGTGACCTCTGACCTCCATCATCAGAGCTTCCTGATACTTCCATGCACCTGACCATGGTTCTCAAATACTTCACACTACTTCACCATCAGACATTCATGGACACCAGTAGTATTTTATGTTGTTCTCTTCGTGGTTTGTTCTCACTGCAGCCGTTCTTACCGACCCTCAGCTACCAGGTTAAAGTTGGAGGTGTCACACCTTGATGGAACGCACCCAGCACGCCCACATCCTGCGCTCCTCTCAGAACGGCCCGCTGTGACTGTTTCAGAATGCTGTACAGTAGTACAGTACACGAGGCAGCGCTCTCAGGACATTCCCCGAGTAAAGTGTCTTTTCAAAATAAAAGCATCAGATCAGTTTTCACTCAGTTATTTTCTGCCTACCTTTTTAACTTTACAGCTTCATGTATGACTTTTATTTTCCGTTTCTATCACCACAGTTGTATGTCTGCCGTCGCCTCAGCTGTCAGTCCTTCAGGCTCGACCCAGAACGTTCAAGTTTTTCACAAGACACCTCCAAAGTGTGTGTGTGTGTGTGTGTGTGTGTGTCTCACTGTCACACATAAAAAGCGTAAGCACATGGACAGACGGTGTCAGTCAGGGAGCTGGTTGATCAGAGTCACGATATCTTCATCATCTTCATCTTCATCACTGAAACATTTTCATGTTCTCCTGTGGATGAACTTTGGGTTTGGTCCCCACTGCTGGTGAGTGTTGGAAGTTCAGGCTGAGGAACGCAGGCGCCGGCGGTTCTGGCCTCCGTCCTGCTGGTATGCTGCCCCCTGCTGGGCTGGACTGCTACTAATGAAGCGCTCGATCTAATTTGTTTCATAAATTTCAACTCTGTCTTTACAGTCCCAGTGAGATGTTGCTTGAAAGACAGAGAGACACCATCAGTGTTTCTCCTCATCAAAAAATAACAGGCGTGTTTAAGATCGTTTTTTTCCTCCACAGCTTACTTTTGATTTGCAGTCAAGACAAAGAGCGTGCCATGGGTCGTCCTGGCGCTCAATAATAGTAGTAGTAGTAGTAATAATAATAGTAATAATAGAAATAGCTCCACACCAGCGACATGTTTTCCTCGTGAGTATGGGTTGAGCTAGCTTTTAGCTTCGCCGCTTCTTCTTCTACACGCTTTGAGCTTAATGCTGCGCACGACGCAAATGCATGTCTTCTTCTTCTTCTTCTGAATTTCCGGCAGAGTAGACACGAGTCTGTGTATTACATGTGCATCACTTTGCTTGGCAGAAACCTGAAAATTGCAACAGTGACCGGCCGGGGACCGATTGGGCCGGTTTGATATAAAAAAGGCGTTTTTAATCGGCGGCCGATTGATCGGTGCATCTGTGGTTTAAGACGATACCAGCGAAGTCAGCTGACAGAGAGAAACTGGTAAAACACAACACTTGGACGTGTGAAAGACATCCCAGGCAGGGGTTTGGGTCTTTTTCTGATTCCTCACTCCGATCGGGACCTTCTGAACGACCCTTGAGTGGCCCTGGACCTCCCTTTGAGAACCCCTGGCCTGACTAGCGTTCAGGGTACCTTTCAGACTTCGACTGAAGCCTCCTTCCACACGAGCCCAACGGCGGCGTCTCTGAGCTGAGCGAGTCTCCGCTTGTCCTCAGGTGTCAATGGAGCGAATGAGTCAGCTGACATTATGCTGTGATGTCACTGCTGACTGACTCACCTGCAGGAGGGTTCACCAGCCAGCAGGTTTTTCATGTGACACGCCCGCCAGGTGCTGCTGTCAGCTCTGACTCATTGATGATGTCACCAATTTCTCCTCAGAAGAAAGACCAGGTGGAGAGTTGGTGCCTCCTCCAGGCTGCTGAGGTAAAGCAGTAGTGGTAATACACTGGTAGTATGCAGTACTACTACTTCTACTACTTCAGTACTCATGGCGTTGGGTTGGGACCTCCTGGGGGGGGGGCACCTTAGAATAAACTGGCACTGTAACTGCTGTGACTTTGGGACTTCCTGATTCAAGAGTCTTGGATTCATCTTTTGTTTCCATGGTTACCTTTTTAAATCCACTTGTTGCTCTTCTTTAACTTTTATGTCAGAACTGAACTTTGACACGTTTACACGCTCTCATCTGCTCAAACCGGATCAGCTGACTGGTGCCGTTGCCGACCAGAAGCAAGCTCCGCCTCCGTCAGGTTCTCCCTGAGACGCGTCATCAGGGACGTCTCTGAGTTACGACCAACACAAACACACAAACGCATCCAGCGCCGGGGTTCCAGTCCCAACACGCCGCGTGATGTCAGCCACGATGAGTCAAACCTTCTGATGTGCAGTCAGAGAGGCCGGCAGCCCTGAACCTTCAGACGGATCACTGGTGCGAATCCGCAGCAGACGACTGGAGACGACTGAGACTCACGGCGCCGACGCACCAGCAAATGTCATTGCCCATGTGTGAGGTCACAAGACGCGTCGGCGCTGACGGCGAAGGACACAATTCTGGATTTGACTTGAAGGTTCTGGAGCCATGAGGGCCATTTACACGCTCAGGTCCTGGAGAGAAATGACTTTTGAGACCTTGAGAATAAAGTCGCTACGTAAAAGGAAAATGGTCACATGACAACATCCATGATGGAGGTTGTAACAATCCAGGAACTAAAACTTTGTTCTCATTAAAGTATGATTTTAATCAGCAGATCTCCTTGAGGTCTCGATCCCCCTCGAGGATTCGGTATGCAAACATTCTTTTTTGACAGAAACGAACCTGAAGTGAATGTTCGGCACATCGTCACCACAGCGGCCACGAGACTGGACTGAGCACAAACGGCCATGAACAAAATGGAGGATGAAAGGCGACAGTCGAATCACCGCCAGAGCTCAGGAGCCTCGCTCTCCTTCACGAGGGAGATTTCTGACTTCAAGATTTCTTTAAAAACGTTTCATAGTTACTCGCTAACTAGTCACAGACGTCAATCATCCATCCATTTTCTATAACACTTGACCTGTTAAGGGTCATGGGGGGTGGAGCCTATCCCAGCTGACATTGGGTGAGAGGCGGGGTTCACCCTGTGCGGGTCACCAGTCCATCACAGGGCCATCAGGAGCAGTCAGGGGTTCAGTGTCTTGCTCAAGGACACTTGGACATGGTCACTGGGGGAAGTGGGGATCGAACCAGCGACCCTTCGGTTGCCAGACGACCTCTCCACCTCTGAGCCACGCCTCCTGTCAATAACAACGTAAAATCTAAATCCAAGACGTGTCTCCTTCATAGACTCAGACGTGGTCATGTGGACGTCGCTGGTTTCCTCTGTCACAACAGTAAATATTTCCATGTTAGCAATCAACCAATCAGCTGACACACTGAAGGATTGTGGGTAGTGTAGTAATTCTCAGTGAGACAGATAATCAAAGCTTTTTGCGTTGTCCTGGTCACTGCTCCACCCACTCTGCCGCTGCTCTGCAGACGCCGTCACCTCCCGCTTCTTCCTCCGTCACTCGAGGTCAGATCAAGCTCTTCCTCAATCAACAGCCACCACTGCTGGCCAGAGGAGGCGCTAGTGTAGGTCACAGACCATCAACCGGCATCCCTCTGACACACGGATACCTGAGGGGAGAACAGAGAACCGAACCAGTGGACTGTGTTGCTAGGCAACACCGCTGCAGGATCTGGATGCCCCCCCCCCTCCAAAAAAAGTTGACATCTGAGGAAGCTGGTGGCGAGCTTATGACATCACAGCTGATGATCAAGTCCACTATGCTGGACCAGATTGTTGGGCTGCATCAGAAGCAACAGCAGTTTCATGAGCTCATAATTTATTCAAGATCTCCACCAACGCAATTTCTCTGACTCATTACAGCGCTCGCTATCGTCGTCATCACCGAAAGGAAGTAGACGCCGTCCGGCGTCACAGCAGTGGCACATCAAACGCCTAGCAGCCACGGGGAGTCAGCCTGCCAATGCATTTTTAATCAGGTAGGAACGCCCCCCCTGCTGGGCGGCGTGGCTCGCCAGAGTTCACCGGCAGGCCGTCGTTTGATGTTTCCTGTTTCCTGCCGAGCTGACAGAGGAGCTGCTGGACATCGGAGGAGGACAGAACAAGAACATAGGAAGGTTCTTCACAGTACAGGAGGGAACGTCAGAGCTTCGAATTGGAGGAAAACAAACCAAGTTGTTATTATGAGTGTTTTCATTCTCACCTGGTTACCTTTGACCTTTGACCAGGTCAAACTCAGAAACTGCATCACTTCCTCATCACATCAAAGTCAGCTGATCTTGATGAAGTCTCAACCAGAATGTTGAAGGTTCATTTCTTTTTCTTCTTTGTTTTTCTCTGACAGCCAATCAGAGTCCAGCTTTTCATTTACAATAAAAGTCTGAGTTGAGTGCGGTCGCCTGTGTCTGTAGCCAACGCCACCAGGAACATAAACGTGGCCGATGTGTGACCTCCCCTGCTGCACCAACCATGGGGGAACCTCCTGGACCTCCCGATGGCCACCCGGCCTTGACGTGCTGACCCAACCACAACACAGCGAAGGAGCAGCAGCTGGGGGGCCACAAACAGAGGGCCCAGGGTCACTGGCGTGTTATGTCTGTTTGTAGGAAGCTGAAGCGTTCCATCGGTGACACACTGACGACGTCCCAACATCACGAAGGGACTGTTTTTGCTTCTGGAGGACATGAACCCTCCGTCCTGCGGATGGCGGATGATGAACGAGCGTCTGCCGACGTCTCAGCCTCCTGTGCTGATGAAACTTTAGAATAATAACACCGGAGGTCACAGAAACAATTAGATTCCTTCAATTGTACCGCTCGCATCGATTTCCTCCCGCTGAGTGTTTTCTTCGATCGCTCGCTGGCGAAGCGAACAGGAATAATGAGCACCGACGGAGCACGCCGCCGCCTCCGCTGACTCGGCATTTCTCCAGATAATCTGTGGGGTTTGTGAGCGGAGGGTTGCATTTAGTCCAGCACGGGGGATCGATGGCCGGTCGGGACGGTGACGGTAGACTGATGAGGGCGCAGCATTGACCTTTAGCTGCTAACAAGATGCTGGTGAGGAAATCAGTCGGCGCTGCAGAGGAAAGTTCCATCGCAGGAAGTTTCCTCCTTTTCAGCTCCAAATTCTTCTGGAATGAGTCGGTGTTGGCTTTACGTCATTTTCCTGCTCACTCAAGATGTTCAAATCATTCATTATTCATTTGATTCTGACCGTTCACACAGAGCCTCATGGTGGCGCTGCAGTTCATCATAGAACCCTCCCAAACTGTTCAGCGCAAACGTTCTGTAACATGTAGCAAATCCAACTGTCCCTGGGGAACTTCCAGAACTTCCAACGCTGGCGTAGCGTTTCTCACTGGTGATGGATCTTCTAGAACAAACATCAAATACATTTATAAACTTCATACCATTAGTTTTCCATCATGTTTCTTGATGAAAATTCTACTGCCCACTAGAGGGCGCCACCCCGGGCCAGTGGTGGGAAACACCGTTCTACGGAGGTTTCCCTCATCCCAGCGTGCAGAGGAGCTGGAGTTCGTCTGCAGCGGTCGAGGTGTCACCACTCCACCAAACACAGGCGTTAGCATCTTTTGTTAGCGCTTGTATGGAGCAGACCAACGTGCCCGTCACCTCTCTGAATCCATTTGTCTCCACAGCAGATGCTTGACCACAGCATCGATCATGTGATCCAGGACTGTCCATTCAATACGCTACATGGAAAAAGCTGACAACTCGCTGTCAGAGGGAGGTGTTGCTGCTGGCGAGGGACCAAACCAGAGGGCGCTGTGGTTCACCAACTCTGTAGCCTAAACGCTCACGTTAATGTAGAGCACGAGTTCAGTCACCAGATGTCACTGTTGCTCAGTGGAGCAAAGTGTGGCACTGTTGGCACCTGTAGGCCTCCGTACTTGAGTTGGTGGAAGCCGCCATGTTGTTTCAACTTTGTTTTGCTCTGCCAAGAATGTTGAAACCAGCAGCTGAAGCCATGATGTCACTGCTGCCAAAGTCTCCACGCCATGCTGCACATACGTTGTGGCGATGAACAGCTCGCCAGTATCCCTCATCCAGTCAGCAGCAGTGTTCACCCTCCCAAAAGACCAAAGTTTCCAGGGGGATCTCCCCCAGCTGGTGTTTGGTTCTTCACATCTGTCTCACCAGCCCAGGGCCAAGCAGAAGACCGCGTTGCTGCTTCACAGCGTGCTCGCCAGGTGACGAAGCCCCCCCCCCCCCCCACACACACACACACACACTCTCGTAGGAACTTGTTGAATGGTTCAATTTGGTCTAGGAGGTCTGATTTTTTAAAGCCATTATCTGGATTTGCACGCCGACTAAAAGGAACTTCTTTCAAAGACACAATCGTGTTGCACTGAACGCTCGCCATCTTGAGAGCAGCAGTAACTCAAGAAGTTGCCGCTCTTTTCTCAGTTGCGAGAAGAGATGATGAATGCGTGGAGACCCTCCCGGCCTCAAGGAGACGGCCTCGAAACCTCTGATATGTGGAAGAAATGGATTCAACATGAGAGTCTATGAGACACCCTGGGCGATTTCAACCGGACTGAAACTGCCGGTAAAGTGGCGGGAACGCGTGAAGCACAACTTCAGTCTGACAAATCTGACATTCTGGAGCACTGACGACTGCCGCTGCTGCTGCAGTGGGAAAAATCCCTTTTCTCCCGTTGGTGCGTCGCCCAAATCGCCCTGATACACAAAGTGCTCATGTCCCAGACCATCATTCAATATGGAAACCTGCTGATGACGTGACACGCCGGGTTCCCCTCAAACACGCCATGTTCCTGTTGATTGCCTCCTCCACTTCAAATCACCAGACTTCAGCACGCAGGTCATCAGGGACCCACTGAGAGTCAGACTGGCCCTCTGCTGCCACCTGCTGCCAGGTAGCAACGGCCAGGTGCAGTCTGAGGTCAGAGGGCTGGCGGTGATGGATGTGATGTCATCAGAGGAGGGGGGCAGGCTTCCTTTCCTCTCTGTGCTCTGTCTTTGTTGGCGTCAGAAGGGCTAACGCCAGCAATCGTTGTGGAGGCTCAAGGACACGCTGGAGATCAGGTCAGCAGGACTCGCTGAGCCGTTGGATTAATCTGCTTAGCAACCACATGACAGTTTGTAAATCAATGTTTATTAGTTTTATGGTTCTAGTTATTAAGGGTTCGGGTTAGTTACTAAGCTCCACACAAAGGCCGGCTCAGAGATAGAATCTGTCGATCCTCAATGGTTTTTCAAAAAAGTGAAATTAAGAGGACCTCCTAGAATGACCCCTGATGGTCCCCGGACCCCAGTTTGATTAACGGGGATGTCGGCTGAAGCAAATCAGGTCGATTTTGATTTGAGTTCATCACAAAGAGGATGGCGGTGACGTCATTGATCCCGTATTGATTATTAATAGAGAAGAGGATGATTAGGAATCTGGTGATGCTGCTGACAGCAGATGATTGACTTTATTAGGAAGCCACGCCAGACGACGTGTGCGTGTTTATTCGAGCGCTCAGACGTGCACGTCGGGTTCTACGAGGTCACACACACCACGTGACAAATGTGACTCTGCTGCCGCTGGTCGTGTCTCAGAGTTTGGATGCTGGTCTCCCCTGATTGGTTGGTGTCTTGGCAACGGGTGTAGGTTGACCCCACAGGCGGAGGCGGCTGACTCCTCCGTCCGGAGCGATGACGAGGCGGACGTGAGTGACAGGTGAGCTCAGCACTGTCGCCTCCGGGCCGTAGAGATGAGTGTGATGAGGGCGGAGCTGCAGAGGATTGAAAGAGGAAGTGTTGATGACTGTGGCGGCGATGGCAGCACCAGCATCGTTAAGACACCGACGCTTATGGATAAAGGTTGTGACATCAGGAGACTAAATGATGCGGCATCATCAAGTTGCATCACAGAAGGAGGATGTGAGGAAGTAACGCTGGTTAAACCGCATCAACAACTTCAGCACGAATCATGACAGCAGAGCGGCGCTGAGGTGGAGGCGGAGAAGACGACCCAGAGGACGGTGGGGGTTTTGTCCCACGACGGGGAAGCGGAAGCAGACGAACATCTTGAGTTTGTGGTGAGAAAAACAAACACATTTTAACAGAAGATCTCAGTGATGTCACACAGGATATGAACCTACTTTCTGTGGCGGCAGGAGAATCTGCCATTTCCCGGAATCCCAGCTGGTCCTGAAGCAGCGGGCCTCCTCCTGGGGGGTCAGAGTGCAGGCCTCCAGCCTGCAGGAGTCTGGGGAGTTTCCTGAGGGGACAAACACTCTCGTTTTCTCGGCTCTGAAACGCAGGTTCCGGAGGAGGAGCAGCTGAGGGGTCCGTCTACCTTTGAAGTGTTTGGTGTCGACCTCGATGCTGCTGATGACCCCGGGGTGACCCAGACGAAACACCGCCCACTCGTATCCAGGGACCTGCAGGATCCCTCGCTTGTCCACCTGTAGAGAAAGCGAGGGACATGGTGTCAGTGGCGCCAGCTGGAACTGAGAGGGTCACCTGCTAAAGGTACCTCCAGGATTCTGGGCCTGTCCAGCCTGCGTGCTGTTTCCCAGCCATCAGCCATGTTGGCGGCCTGACCGACACCTGCAGACACAACCGCCCAGAGACACCAGTGAGACCAGAGAGACCAGTGAGACCAGAGACACCAGTGAGACCAGAGACACCAGTGAGACCAGTGACACCAGTGAGACCAGTGACACAAGAGACACCAGTGAGACCAGTGACACCAGAGACACCAGTGAGACCAGAGACACCAGTGAGACCAGAGACACCAGTCCACCCACAGGAACAAAAGAAATGAAAACAACATCAAGATAATAAACTGCTCTGGTTTGTGTTGAGGAACAACCATGTGAGCCTCTTGTACCAATCATGTTGCGCGGATGCCCAAAGTGGGCGTCGCTGCACCCGAGGCAGACCCCACCATTGGTCAGAGCCACCAGGTCGATGTCCTGACTGGCGGAGACGGATGACCAGTCTCTCTGACCGACACCGAACACTCGCAGCCTGGCGATCCCTCCATCTGAGGACACACCAATACAGCTGTACCACATACTGTAGATTACTCTGTGTGTGTGTGTGTGTGTGTGTGTGTGTGTGTGTGTGTGTGTGTGTGTGTGTGTGTACCTGGGTACATGTTGAGGCGCAGGTGTGTGACTCTCCTGTTGAAGGTGACCTGGAAGTAGTTGTGACAGCAGTCGGAGTATCCAGGCTTCAGCTGTGACACACACACCAGCTCTGGCCACGCCTCTGAGCCCAGCTGTCAATCAAATACATCACAACACCAGCTGTCAATCAAATGTCACAACAGCTGTCAATCAAACATGTCAGCTGTCAATCATACTCAAAACAAATCTCATTCTTTATTACAGTATCAGAAATCAGAAAAATTTAAAATCTGATCTCGTAACGACGGCGACACCCCTGTCAGTCCCAACTCCATTACTGTGCGTATGTGGGTGTTACCTTGGCAACAGCAGCCAGCTGACTGTCACTGACGGCCATGCCGGTCCGGTCTCCCTCCAGGGTGAAGGTGGGGGGGGGCTCTGTTGAGCCAGTTTCAGTTCTCATCAGTTCATGTTTGAGGAGGAAGTCCACCAGTCCAGTGGACGCAATACTGCAGTTGTACTTGTACTACATGAGAGTTTCATACCCAGACAAGCGGCCTGCAGGGACATGGCGGGTGAGTGGTTCCCCGTGAAGAAGGACGTGTCGACCTCCACGCCGTAGACGCGGCCCGGAACACCCAGCTGGACCAGGCACCAGTCATGACCTTTGACACCAAATGCAAGCATGAATATCCTCAGTATCGGAGGTGTGAAGGGCCTGCTGCCACCAAGTGGTTGCCTCAGAGGCTGCAGCTCCTCCCTCACCCCAGAGTGACTCCAGCTCCTCCCAGCTCTTCCCTCACCCCAGTGACTCTAGCTCCTCCCAGCTCTTCCCACACCCGAGTGACTCCAGCTCCTCCCTCACCCCAGTGACTCCAGCTCCTCCCTCACCCCAGTGACTCCAGCTCCTCCCTCACCCCAGAGTGACTCCAGCTCCTCCCTCACCCCAGTGACTCCAGCTCCTCCCTCACCCCAGTGACTCCAGCTCCTCCCTCACCCCAGTGACTCCAGCTCCTCCCTCACCCCAGAGTGACTCCAGCTCTTCCCTCACCCCAGTGATTCCAGCTCTTCCCTCACCCCAGTGACTCTAGCTCCTCCCAGCTCCTCCCTCACCCCAGTGACTCCAGCTCCTCCCTCACCCCAGAGTGACTCCAGCTCCCCCCTCACCCCAGTGACTCCAGCTCCTCCCTCACCCCAGTGATTCCAGCTCTTCCCTCACCCCAGTGACTCCAGCTCCTCCCTCACTCCAGTGACTCCAGCTCTTCCCTCACCCCAGTGACTCCAGCTCCTCCCAGCTCTTCCCTCACTCCAGAGTGACTCCAGCTCCTCCCAGTTCTTCCCTCACCCCAGAGTGACTCCAGCTCTTCCCTCATCCCAGTGACTCCAGCTCCTCCCTCACCCCAGAGTGACTCCAGCTCCTCCCAGCTCTTCCCTCACCCCAGAGTGACTCCAGCTCTTCCAAGCTCTTCCCTCACCCCAGAGTGACTCCAGGTCCTCCCAGCTCTTCCCTCACCCCAGAGTGACTCCAGCTCCCCCCTCAACCCAGTGACTCCAGATCTTCCCTCACCCCAGTGACTCCAGCTCCTCCCTCACCCCAGTGACTCCAGCTCTTCCCTCACCCCAGTGACTCCAGCTCCTCCCCCACTCCAGTGACTCCAGCTCCTCCCAGCTCTTCCCTCACTCCAGTGACTCCAGCTCCTCCCAGCTCCTCCCTCACCCGAGTGACTCCAGCTCCTCCCTCACCCCAGAGTGACTCCAGCTCTTCCCTCACCCCAGAGTGACTCCAGCTCCTCCCAGCTCTTCCCTCACCCCAGTGACTCTAGCTCCTCCCAGCTCTTCCCACACCCGAGTGACTCCAGCTCCTCCCTCACCCCAGTGACTCCAGCTCCTCCCTCACCCCAGTGACTCCAGCTCCTCCCTCACCCCAGAGTGACTCCAGCTCTTCCCTCACCCCAGTGACTCCAGCTCCTCCCTCACCCCAGAGTGACTCCAGCTCTTCCCTCACCCCAGTGACTCCAGCTCCTCCCTCACCCCAGAGTGACTCCAGCTCTTCCCTCACCCCAGTGACTCTAGCTCCTCCCAGCTCCTCCCTCACCCCAGTGACTCCAGCTCCTCCCTCACCCCAGAGTGACTCCAGCTCTTCCCTCACCCCAGTGACTCCAGCTCCTCCCTCACCCCAGAGCAGCTTCTTGATGATGCGCATCTTCTCTAAGTCACTCAACTACATGATTGGTTGGGAAACAGTCATGCGACTGACAGGCCGATGCTGAGCCATCAGCCATCGTGGTTTTATTGTAAACGACAATGGTGGTGGATCCATCACTCATAGACGGGCTGATACGATTATTGATCCACTAACTAATCAGCTCTCCCTGATCCCTCATCCCGGCGCGTCAGTCACGCCGTCGCAGCAGCAGATGGTACGTTCTCACTTTCTGCCAGACCAACCTAACTACATGATGACGTCACTGAGACTATTGGGGAAGAAGTCGTGACCTTCCTGAATGACCTCTGAGGGTTTGGATCCATCTACTGAGTGAAGAGAAGAGTCAGGTGACCTGAAGAGTTGAAGCAGCAGGAAGACTCAAGCTGGTTGAGGAGCTCAAAGACACTTCAACAAGAAACACAAACACAGACCTGAGGAGACGACAAAAGCTTCACATCAAATGAACCCAAGAGTTCATAAAACAGCCCCGGCATGAGGTTGAAGCAGATTCAACATCCATCCATCGTCATCTTCCGCTTATTCCTACACATTAAGGGTCCCGGGGGGTGGAGCCTATCCCAGCGTCAACGGGTGAGAGGCGGGGTTCACCCTGGACAGGTCGCCAGTCCATCGCAGGGCCAACATACAGAGACAAACAACCATTCACACTCACTACGGTCAATTTAGAGTCTGGATTAACCTGGTCCCCTCTTGATGTCTTTGGACTGTGGAGGAAGCTGGAGTACCAGAGAGAACCCAGCAGGAACAGGGAGAACATGGAGACTCACACAGAAAGATCCCGCGCCCGAGCCGGGACTCAAACCCGGAACCTTCTTGATGGGGGGCCACAGTGAGGACCACTGCTCCACCGTGCAGCCCCGATTCAACATTAAACATGCAAATTCAATACGCAAATTTTAAGGACTTTCATCAGAGGGTTGATCAGGAGGCGTGAAAACATTATTTCAAGGTGTCAAAATCTATAATTGTGCTCTGGTCTTCTGCAGCTTAACTCACTGTGAGGCTTGTTAGCTTGTTACCTTGTTACAGTGAGATTGGTGTAAATATTCGGTCATTTTAGGGAACAAATCGACTCTTGTTGTTGTTACATGTTGTTAGTGAATCAGCTCTGAAGCGCCTGATTGTCTGGACCTGCTGTTCTCTTCCGTCTGGTCTCCCATCCGTCCATCCACTTTCCGAACTCCGTGAAGGCAGAAGCCTCAAACCGTGGCGGATCCCTCTGCGTGCACGTCACATGATGTAAAGACTGAACGGCCTGAGGGCAGCAGCTCCTGCTACGGAGGACTAACACTGACAACATCATGAATAAATACAGGTGTGCAGCAATCCAGGTGTGGTGGAAACACGCCTGACAAAAGGGTTGGATTTTTACAAATTATTTCTTTAATTAATTCTTATTTCTATCTTAATCTATTTCTGTATTCTTTCCACATATGTTAATGAGGGGGCGTGTCATAATGCCCCCCCCCCCCATCATGAACATACACAGAAATAAAAACTAAACTGTGGAAATAATAGAAAAAAGAGTCAGATGAAAAATAACAGACTTGATATTATCAGTTATTGATCAGTTCTGGTGCGTGAGCGCTGCAGCACCTTCAGAAGGTTGGCGGCCGGAGCGAACCACTCGTCTGATGCAAAAATGACCTGGAAACACACAAACACACACACACATTACATGACCACAAGCAGCTGCTATCAGAGACTTTTGAAAACCTTTTGTGACGAGTAAATGCAGGGATGAGGCTTTGCTACTACGCTTCATCCAAGTGTGAGTGTGGTGAGGGCTTGTCACCATGGTTACGGTACTTCTGGTGTGGCTCTCCATGTTGGTTGGCAGTGTGTTGTGCTGTTCATCTGTGATAACTGAATTGATAAGTGAATTTTTTGTTATTTATTATTAATTAAAAATATGTTGCGTATTTTACAAGTGAACTCGTGGATTAAATATCATTAAAAGGTGAAACTGAGGGAAGTCTGGCTGCTTGCGCCCCCTAGTGTTCTGGAAGTTGACACCTGCAGCGTGTGCAGGTGACGTAGTGACTCACCCTGCCGCCTACTGTCTCACAGGCCAGATCATTAAACTGCAGGAAGTCCGGTTCCAATGGCGCCGTCCCTGCTGCTCTTCTCTCCGCCATCGCACCGTTCAGCTGAGGTTCTGATCTCAGACTGCTAGAATCACGAGCAGAGAGCTGTGCTGGTCCTGCCGAGCTGAGACTGAGCAAGCGGCGCCAGGACAAAGTTCACGGACTGTTTACTCAGACAGCCAGAGGTCAGTCACCTCATGATGTCACGCTGCGGTGTCTCCTCTCTGGTCCAGTACTCCATCAGGCTGAGAACACCACAACAGGGAATCAGACCGCAGTCCGTGAGCGTCGTGGAGCCCAGCAGTGACGGAGCTGAGGTTGGTGATTCCCTTCTGGTGAGAAACGCTGAATATGTGGAGGTTATGTGTTAACTTACACCAGTTACTTCCAGTTCTTCTAATCAGCACTGAGTCAGAAGTCTCTTCTCAGTTACGTCACCTGAAAATCCAGAAGCAGGGACCTTAGAATCTCCCAGTGGCACCACAAAGTCCCAGGGTGCGAGGAGCTGAGCCACCCAGAGCGGCGCTTGCTGGCAGCTCCACACCGAAGCACGACACACAAAACATCACGCACCGTTTGACGTGTTATTCATCTCGATTCTGTGCTTTGCAGGTCAGAGTTGGCTGTCATTCTCAAGTATGGACCGGACCGGCCTGGACTCAGCTGGCTGAGACCGGCTCTGTCCGGTTGCAAGTTGATCAGCAACTTGCATCTTGAGTCCAGGTGGTCACAACCTTTGAGCTTCCCTGAGGACGGTGGCGTGCCGCAGTACACGTGCCTGTCCCTCCCCTCCCGTCTCAGGCCTCCCCCGGTGAGGTTTGATTCCTCTCTGTCTTTTAGGCTAACAGTCAATACTCACCTGTGTTCTCCTCTGAACACCTGGCTACTGCTGAGGGGAGGCTGGCGATGGTGGACGCTGAATTTGAGGTCTCACTTGAAATTTTCATCATCTCTGCTGGTTTTCCTTTTACAGTTTAAACTAAATATCAACAAATGTTTTCCATTAGGCCACAGCTGGTTGGAGGAGTTCTAGACTGTCCTCTTAGAGCAACAGGTTTGGCAGATGAAGGTCGGCCATGGCCAGACTGGAAGACCGGAGATCAACCGGCCACTGAGATTTCAAGAAGCTATCGTGCTAACGTAGCTAAAATGAAGAGGAGGGAGGACAGGTCGCTCAGCTGAGTGGATGAAACACTCGCGGACAGCTGGGGAATCGAAACCCAGTGCATGAGAACCAGGCGCCGGGCACCAACCAACCCAGGTATCTGAAATGATGATTGTGACCAGAAATAAAACCTCTGCAGAAATCCACAAACGCACAGGCGCAGCTCAGGGCGTAAAGGTCCTTTCCTGTTCTAAGTTTGGGATCGTGGAACGGTGCTCAGGGAGGTTCCTGGCTGAGTGATGACACCACATTTGCCATGAAACTGCAGTCTGAAATGTCGTTCATAATCACGCCAAAACTGGATTCACTGAGAGAAAAAGCTTTCCCCAGAGAAGCATTGGAGCTGAAGTCAAGCAGTGACGCAGGTGTTGGTCAGACATGAGCAGACTCGTCCGGCAGGAGTCGGACCTGCTGACCTCTTCTGAGCTCAACCTACAGAGGAAACAGCAGGGAAGATGCTGCTCATGTTCCAGGTGCAGTTCTACCATCTGCCCACTAGACGACAGAACTGTAGCGAGCAGGAAGCAGCTCAGCAACTGGACTGGGAGGTCAGGTGACCAACAGCCAGCAGCACCAACATCAAGGACTGATGGCAGCAGATTCGATGTTTGGCAGGTTTTAAGTGGTTTTTAATAAAATCCTTTACAAGAGTTAGAATGTTAATGTTCTTCCATGCTGCCGACCTCTCACTGGCCGGAGCTCCGGCATGGAGCAAAGGTGCGATCACAGACTCTCCAGTCATGATACTGAACTCCTCCCATACACAAGTGCACTTCACACTAAAGGCCATTGTTGTAAAAAAAAAAAGAAAAAGTAGACAGACGGCAAAATAAAGCTCAGCAGGTCCTGATCCAAATGCTTTCACTGCAAGCAAAGCAAACAGCTGATTTACAGGAACTCAGCAAGGACGTGGCATTGACCTGACACTTTGATAAAAGAAAATAATGTTTAATGTTTTATTGTCACACTATGTTCAAACAGAAGTTCATTCAAGGTCACACTGTTATCATCATGAGAACGCACCTGCCTTGATATGAGCACCCATCCACACTCCCATGTATCTGGATTATCAGTATCATAAAGAAGCAAGGAAGTGTCTCTCGGGAAGCCACTGAGACAGGGTGCCCTTTGTACAAAGCTGAATTAGTTCCTGTTGTGTCTTTCCTAATAGCGGGAATTTAGGTTTCGACCTGTTTTCCCTGAACACACTTGAAGTTTCAAGCTGAACTGGCTGAGATTCACGATCTGGGGTCACGTGTTCATATGGAGACTTGTCTCTTCACGTGTCCCTCCTGCTCGCTCTCCTGAGCCCAGCAGAAGCTTCCTGTCATCCGGGCCTGCACGCCGCCATCTGATCACACCTCCAACAGCGACATGACACTAAAACTTACGAGCAACTGTAAGTTTCCTCTTCTGCTCACAAACCTGAGTGACGTTCACGGAGGAATCTGGAGAAATCTTGAGCTCCACACCACTCAAGATTCTGATGAGATGTGACGCGAAGACAAAGACAGAGAGAAAAAACACTGGGGCTACGCGCATGATAACAACAACAACAACAATAACAATAACATAATAATAACAATAACATAATCATAACAATAACATAATAATAACAATAACATAATCATAATAATAATAGTTAATAATGATAACCTTGAATTATAAAGCACTTTTAAGTGCTTATGAAGTGAGCCTGAGTTCACACGTCAAAGCATTTCGTTGCAGTTCAGTCAATTCTAGAAGCGACGGGGGGGCCAGTGAGGACGCCAGTAATGCTGCATGACCATGTGTGCTGGATCCCGGTCAACCCCGGCAGCAGAGTTGTGGTTGACTTGGAATCAGAAAAGAGGTTTGTTTTTTTCCACTGATACCCGAAAGAAAGGGACTAGGATAATTCAGGGCGTGTCATGAAGGCTTATAGTGTCCAGATTTTTAGGTGAGCAGTGACTTCATACTTGAGAAGTTGCTCAGCTGCTCTGCCCTCTGGTGTGGTTCGCCCGTGGTGTGAACACAATCCCACATGGATCCCAGCAGAGAGCAGGGCGCATCGTCCAGCCACTGTAGCTGCTGCGTGGCTAACTAGCTGTTAGCGGTACGACGGGAGCTGATATTGTGTCTTTGGAGAAGACCGAGAGGAGACATGAACAGAAAAGAGAATCAGACCCAGAACTGATCCTCGTGCCCCCCCACAGTGAACCCGGGTTCCAGTTGACTAAAATACTGGTCTTTGAAGCAGGAACCCTGAAAGCAACACAGTCACTGAAACAACCTTCAGAACCCCAACGACACTGAAAGACTCACATCTAAAACGGCACCAAAGGCTCAGCACCGTTGACCACCTGGTTTGAAGTGTCGGGTCGGGTTGGGCCGTTTGGGGCAGATCATATTCAGATTGTCAGGATGGTTTGATGACATCAGCCAACCCATGGCCCCGCCCCTCTAATCCCAGGCGAGGCACTGGCGTGATACATGACATCCACAGTCAGAGTTAGTTGTTCCTCTGGTGCTCCCCAGCTCACCTCCTTGACCTTGATTGTGACCTCGTCTCTGGGGAAGCTCAGACACTGGGATGCCGGAATTAGACGAATTTTCTCTTCAAGCGAGGAACTCGACAGCTTCATGTCACGTTCAAGGATCTTACAGGGGTCAAAACCTGGTGGAAACAGAACAGAGCAGTGGTCCTTATCACTCACAGCTGAGGGGTTCTGATCGAGCCAGGCCAAGGCAAAGCCGGGCTCACTTAGGTCAGAGTTCTATTCCATCACTGTGGCTCATGTGAAGCCTTGCTCAGTAGCCATGGTAACACAAACATCATGACTGACACAGCAATGCTCCAGAAGGAAGAAAGTGGAGGTGTGTTTGTCAGAGATGAGTCTCTTGGTGTTCTGAGGTGTGATCAAACACCAGAGCCAAGCAAATATGGCTGAAACAGTTCTGAGGACATTCTTGCATCTGCAGTTGAGCTGAAGCTCTGGTTCTATGTTCCTACCTGAGAGTCTCCAGCTTCCACTGAGGAACCTCCAGTCCAGCAGACAGACGCTTCTTCCCGGAGCTTCCTGGATGATTGACGCTCAGGTCCAGCTCTCTCAGGTAGGAGGGGTTGGAGCTCAGCGCGGAAGCCAGAGAAGAAAAGCCTTCCTCTCTGACCTCACATCTTACCAGCCTGCAGTTACAAGAACAGAGTTTAAACAAAATCAACAAAATCCTGTAACATGAATCACAAAGATGTTGATAGTCTTCACGAGGCTAAAGGGTGTCGTACCACGGCCCCGTACAGAACAGCTTCCTCAGTAACTAAGCTAACGGGTTAGCAGGACGTTCCAGTACCGCTGGTTCAGACCGATCCAGCGCAACTTCTCGTGCTCCTCTTGTCTCACACCCTTCAATGGGGGAGTTCACCCCTCCCATCTTTGTTACCGTTCTCTTGTAATCTGGTTTGATCAGTCAGACTTCTGTGTCACTCAACAATCCCCAGCTCTTTCTGCTCTGGTGTCATTTGTTGAGTGGTGTCCCAGTTCAGCCATTCACCGATGAGCTTCCTGGACCATGTAGTACTTTGAGCCTGATACATTTCTTTGGATAGATCCTTCAGTGCTCTAACACTTTCTGAGCTGGGGACGTCTGTCAGCTGTCGAGCAGGATCACAACTTTCTGATGTTTCAAAGTTCCTCAGTGTCTGATTTTCAAGACACTGCAGTGTAATCCAGTTCATACTCGTCCAGAAGTGGATTTCTTTTTGAATTTTGTTTCACTAACAGTCCAAGTGACCTTTGACCTCCAAGATCAAATCAGTTCATCATCAACGTTTGTGCCAAAGGTGAGGGAGAGGGAGAGAGGGACGGATGGAGGGACACCCTGAAAACATCTCGCCTCAGACCACAACTGTCGCTGGCGTAGCGGCGTGATGAGATAAGAGCTGTGTTCTTACTTGAGAGTTTCCAGGTGACAGTGAGGATCCTTCAGCCCAGCAGCCAGCAGCTTCACTCCTGAGTTCTTCAGCTTGTTCCCACTCAGGTCCAGTTGTCTCAGACTGGAGGACTGAGAGCTGAGAACTGAAGACAGAGCTGCACAGCTTCTCTCTGACAGGTTACAGCCAGTCAGCCTGGAGAAGAAATGGAGACATTTGACAACATGGCGTCAACAACCAACTTGTCAGGGATGAGATCCGTTCTACTTTTCTGTTTCATGATCAGCATTCACACGTGAACTTTTCAAGGGTTTTTAAACTCAGCCTGAGCCATGAGACACCGCTGGTCCACTCTCCTTCAGAAGGGTGGTGCAGCTCAGACTGAGAGCTGTACTCTGACCTGAGAGTTTCCAGGTGACAGTGAGGATCCTTCAGCCCAGCAGCCAGCAGCTCCACTCCTGAGTCCTGCAGGTTGTTGTCACTCAGGTCCAGTTCTCTCAGACTGGAGGACTGAGAGCTGAGAACTGAGGACAGAGCTGCACAGCTTCCCTCTGACAGGTTGCACTGCTTCAGCCTGAGAAATGACAACATTTGACAACATGGCGTCAGTAACTGACCTTTCAATGATGTAGCCGTTCTATTTTTTTGTTTGATTAGCTTTTGTATTTGAATTTGTATTGTTTGCTTTTTGTGATGATTAAAAAAAGTGCATTTTGACTTTCAAGTGCTCACAAACAGGTGTCTGCATTAGGAAGAAGACATTTTTGGACAGTTGAACTGTTGGTAGCCGTCAGTCCCCATTGGCATTGAGCTGAAAACGCGTTGCTGGATCTTTCTGCATTCTGAGTTCCAAAGATGTGGAAGGTTTCCACAGATGACTTTCTTCATAGATCATTCACAGATTTATGGAACATGAGTCCTACAAACAGGGAGGAGAGGGCATTCCTAATGGCAGCGTTTATCGACCGACCTGTGACATCATCCCCTCAGCGCGCTCCCTTGTCTTTCCTATGTTTCCCAGTCTCCCCTCCCCAGTTTCCCCACTCACTGCCAGTTTTCCCATCAACACAGGTGGTGCTTAAGTCAGCCAAAACTGAGCTGATGCTAAAAACTGTTTTAATACAAACTGTACATTATTGAGGACTTAATCCGAATACCTTTGTTCTTGTCTGCAGAAGCCTCGCCACATCCAGGACCGTCCCATTAACCCTCATACCATGGACCATCAAGCCACGCCTGCCTGCCCCTCTGCTCACCCACAGCCGCCACACTGCCAGTCAAACTCAGCTGGCCTGCCCACCACCATCCACCACAAGTGCTAATGAGCTCTCACCATCCGTCCATCAGTCTGAGTCTCCATGTGGGTTGTAAAAGACTTGTATGTCTCTGACAAAACAGCAATAAGAAGTGACACCAGAAATCCCCTCCGCAAAAACCTCTCACTCTGATGTGTTGACAAAAACCATACAACATAATCACCAATTTGGGTCCAACTGAACCCCACGATTCCACCAAAACTACACACCCACCGATGGTGTGTTTGAGTCTGAGGGCATCAATCAAACAGGAGTGTGAATCGTGTCGGACGCTACCTTCACAGGAGTCATCATGGATGTTTTGGCCATGTTCAAATGCATTAAATCCCTTTTCTCATTGTGGTAAAGTGTGGCGCTGCTGATGGACAAAAGACGCAACGCATCAAATCCCTCTGCATCTCACCTCTGACCCTCTTCCTCCTCACCTGAGGAAGACCTGAGGACTCTGTGGTGCGTTTCCAGTTGAGTTTGCTCAGGTGAGACAGGAGCTGGACCAACTGGCAGTAAGGGTCTTGCATTCTGAAGGCCAGTGTTTTCCAGGTGAACAAAGCTGCTAAAATACAAAATTTGTGTTCAGAATTTTGCAAAAGTGATTCGGATTGAAATTTGGATGAGAAAGAGAATTCAGCACTTTGGAGTCTTGTTGCCGATACAAAACTTTCAAGTTTTCAGAATCGTGTGATTAGTTCCATTTTTGAGAGTATGAAATAGAAGAAAACTAAACCAGTCCTCAGGTTTGGCTGGTGTTAACCTGTCCCTGCCACCACACAGGACATGTCCCCATGGAGACCAGCGACTCAGGGTGGAGGGAACATTCCCACATCACTCAGCAAAATCAGGTTTCTCAAAACCTCAGTTAGGGTTTGTCAAGGTTTCCAAATCGTTCAGGGTTCAGCGTGTCTTTTCCCCTTCGCGTCCTCTGTTCTCTCCCCTCGTGTGTGTTTGCTCTGTGTTTGTGTGTCTGGAGTTGGGGCGGAGCAGGAGATCCTTCAGGCCTTCAGCTGTTGCTCATCTCATGTTTGCATCTTGATCAGCCAATCAAGTCCCATCCTCACCCTGCCCTCTTCAAGACCAGCATGTTCCTCCACTCAGAGCAGATCGTCCCTTGGTCCTGTGTGGTATTCAGCCTGGCTCCTAGAATTCAGTTTGTTTCTTGTTCGATGTCTTTGAATTTATTTCCCTCGACTCCATGTCCAGATCTCTGGAGCTCCCCTGCCACATTCGCCTGCCCAGCTTTCCTCCCTCAACTCTGCTCCAGCTCAGCTGCAGTCTGCTATCCAGCCACTTGCCTCTGTCTCCCTGTGACCTTCAACCAACCACCTCTGGTGTCACCTAAGGAGCTCCACCCACTGTGAGAACTTCACCTGGCTTCCAAAAAACTGTCCTTGCTGTAGAAACCTACTTGAGCGTCTGTGTCTTCATCTGGGGTCTAGACACTCACAAAATATATAAAAATGTAATCAAAGCCAGGATGCAAACATCCACGTAAACACAGACAACATAAGAGACATGATGTTCAGGAGAGAGGGAGAGAGAGAGAGAGAGACGGTGGGACGCCTGAAAACATCTCGCCTCAGACTACGACTGTAGCCAGCATGGAGACCTGAAAAGGAAAGATTTTCATTCTGACCAGAGAGTTTCCAGGTGACAGTGAGGATCCTTCAGCCCAGCAGCCAGCAGCTTCACTCCTGAGTCCTGCAGGTTGTTGTCACTCAGGTCCAGTTGTCTCAGACTGGAGGACTGAGAGCTGAGAACTGAAGACAGAGCTGCACAGCTTCTCTCTGACAGGTTACAGCCAGTCAGCCTGGAGAAGAAATGGAGACATTTGACAACATGGCTGGATTTCTCTGGTAGGGGTTATTCCTACTGTTCTACATACTTCCAGTAAAGCAGCCTCCTCAAGAATTGCAAAACGTTCCATGATTTCCTCTCATCATCTGAGGGAAAGCTGGTTAAACTACAACACATAAAAATGAGCCCAGCTCAGGACGTCATGCTGTCATGATTCTGACACGAGCCCAACATCCCCGGTACACCAGACTCATTCCCATCAAAACACGTTCTCTCCAGGCTCTAACTTCCCACAGACACTCAGAGGATGAAGAATGGACATCAAATGTATTTGTCATTTATCAAAAGTAACTTGTACATGTGTGCTCAGTCTAACGTCCACCTACAGAGATTCAGTCGAAGCTTCGACGACTGGCAGCAGCCTCAGAAGAGCCTCCTCGGAAGTTGAGTATTTGTTCAGGTCAAACACGTCCAGATCTTCTTCTGAGGACAGTAAGATGAAGACCAGAGCCGACCAGTGAGCAGGAGACAGTTTGGCTGAGGACAGACGTCCTGATCCCAGCAGACGCTGGATCTCCTCCACCAGAGAACCATCGTTGAGTTCATTCAGACAGTGGAACAGGTTGATGCTTCTCTCTGGACACAAATTCTTCCTGATCTTCTTCTTGATGAACTTAACTATTTCCTGACTGGTGTCTGAGCTACTTCCTGTCCGTGCCAACAAACCTTGTAGGAGATCCTGATTGGTCCGCAGTGAGAGACCCAGGAGGAAGCGAAGGCACAAGTCCAGGTGTCCATTTGGGCTCTTCAAGGCCTGGTCCACCGCACTCTGGTACAGGTGTTTTAGTTTGAATTTATTTCTGGAGACTTTAGACCACCAGGTTGGTTTGTCTGCCAGCAGATTGACTCCAGAGTTGACGAAGGTCAGATGGACATGAAGAGCAGCCAGAAACTCCTGAACACTCAGATGGACGAAGCAGAACACCTTGTTCTGGTACAGTCCTCTCTCCTCTTTGAAGAACTGAGTCAACACTCCTGAGTACACCGAGGCCGCTCTGATGTCGATGCCACACTCTTTCAGGTCGCATTCATAGAAGATCAGGTTGCCTCTCTGCAGCTGATCGAAAGCCAGTTTTCCCAGAGCCTCCATCATCGTCCTGCTCTCTGGAGTCCAGTGAGCGTCCGTCTCAGCTCCTCCATCATACTTGACCTTCTTCACTTTGGCCTGAACCACCAGGAAGTGGATGTACATCTCAGTCAGGGTCTTGGGCAGCTCTCCTCTGTCTCTGGTGGTCAACACGTCCTCCAGGACGGTCGCAGTGATCCAGCAGAAGACGGGGATGTGACACATGATGTGGAGGCTTCGGGACCTCTTGATGTGGGAGACGATGGTCTCGGCCTGCTCCTCATCTCTGAATCTCTTCCTGAAGTACTCCTCCTTCTGGGGGTCAGTGAACCCTCTGACCTCTGTCACCATGCCAACACACCCAGGAGGGATCTGATTGGCTGCTGCAGGTCGTGTGGTTATCCAGAGGTGAGCGGAGGGAAGCAGTGTCCCTCTGATGAGGTTTGTCAGCAGCTCGTCCACTGAGGTGGACTCGGTAGCGTCGGTCAGTGTCCGGTTGTTGTGGAAGTCCAGGGGGAGTCGACACTCGTCCAGACCGTCAAAGATCAACACAACCTGGAACTCTTCCAACCTGCTGATTCCTGCTTCTTTGGTTTCAGGGAAGAAGTGATGGACAAGTTCCACCAAGCTGAAGTTCCTCTGCTTCAGCACGTTCAGCTCTCTGAAGGTGAACGGGAACATGAAGTCTATGCGCTGGTGGGTTCTGCCTTCAGCCCAGTCCAGAGTCAACTTCTGTGTCAGGACTGTCTTCCCGATGCCAGCCACTCCCTTTGTCAGCACCGTTCTGACTGCTGTCTCTCTTCCAGCTGAGGCTTTGAAGAGGTCTTCTGGTCTGATGGTTGTTTCTGGTGTGCTTGGTTTCCTGGACACTGCTTCAATCTGTCTGACCTCGTTTTTCTCGTTGACCTCTGCAGCCCCTCCCTCGGTGATGTGGAGCTCTGTGTAGATCTGATTCAGGAGGCGTGGGTTTCCTGCTTGAGCCACCCCCTCAAACACACACCGGAACTTCCTCTGCAGGTTAGATTTGAGTGCTCGCTGGCATTCAGCAACAATCTCTGAATGAAGAAAATAGGAACCCAGTGTTATAGCAGACATTTGGCATCAAAACCTTTTCTAACAAATGTTTCTGTCTCGGTGGCATCAGCTCACTGAGTTCTTGATTTGATGGAATGATTGTAACAACATCAAGTCGGTTCTAAATCCAAGTTATGGATCCATTACAGGTTGGTCGTCCCAGAATCCAGAAAGACACAACGTCAGTGTTGAATTTCAACCTCTAGACCAGTGGTTCTCGAACTTTTTCTCTAACATGCCCCCCCCCCCCCCTTTGTAAGAGGAAAAATGTACAGCCCCCCCAACAAAATGATCACAAAATGGGTCAAGTTGACCTTTGGTTGCAAAAGCTACCGTTTCCTCTCACTAATCTGCTGAGCAAATATGAAAACAACTTTGAGTTCAACTCCATCTCTGCTTCCTCAAATCAAACCAGGAGGAGGTGTGCAGCCCCGGCGAGGAATCCCCCCTCCTCACCTCCTTGGTCAGCACCAAGACCACCCTCGCCAGATTTTCTTGGCGTGGGTTTTCATGGTTGATCACCGGCTTCATCTGATTTGTGTCTGACGTGTTGCTGACTTCTCTTTTCGTCCCTATTATATTTGTCCATTTGTAAACTGTCTCTCTCTGCGTCTCTCGCTCGCCCACTCTCTATATGTCAGGTTACTAAGCGACCGCGTTTGTGTGTTGCGCCACCCGCAACTGAGTCCAGGTCTGACGTCAAAACATCGTTCTGCCTGCTACATTTTCAGCCGCCCAAGAACAAGAAGAAAAAAAAATCACACACAGAGCAGTGATGCGCCACCCTGTCATGTGACCGGCCCCCCCGGGGGGGAGACGACACCCCACAGTTTGAGAATCAGTGTCCTAGAACAGTCAAGCAAGGTCCTGATCCTGTCCCACGTGGTGATGAGTACAACAAACCCCACAGCCACTGGAGTTAGGCTCCTCTGGATCATACCATGACTTACCTTTCGCTTGTGTGGCGGTGACTGCTAACTTCACTGCTAAATCCTTCTGGGTCATCTTTTCTAAAACCAAGCTGGTCACTTGACCACTGTTTATACTGTAGTTCTGCACGATCAGATCCACTGTTTTCATCCGGTCTGCATCCTCCAGGCGACTCCTCGGGATCGCTGGTAAAAACTCTGACACTAAAGGCAGGTACCATTTGAATTTCTTGAAGTCTTCAGCTTCCAGTTCCTCCAGAGTTCTTAAAAGGGTCTCTCTGATTGTCCCCATCTTTCTTCCCTGCCAAGATCAAAAATATACTCAAACACAGAGAACAAGGACCGGGAACCAAATCTGGATCTCCACCTCTGCCCGTCATCATGAACCAGGTTGGCAAAGCGCTGCAACAACAGACTGTTAATTCTTGGACTAAAAGTGGAAACCATCTCGGAGGAGTTGTCCGCTTTGTGAAGAGGTTGATGCCGAGGACCAGGAAAACACAACATAACATTGATTCGGATTTGACGGGAAGAGGAAGAGGACTGGATGTCCTGAAGGACATCGGCCCCCCCTGGTGTCCTCCTGGAGAATTCCACCCACGTTGGTGACGCAAAATTGCACGCCTAAGTAGCAGGAATTAAAACTTTTATCAACAAAACCCAACCATCCATCCAGAAGTTCTACCAACTACAGACCAACATCACATCTTCCTTTTCTCTCCAAGGTTCTGGAGAAAGCAGCTGCTAAACAGCTCTGGGACTTCTCCACAGCAACAGCTGATTGGAGGATTCAGTCAGGTTCCAGGTTCATCCTAGCACAGAAACAGAACTAGTCAAAGGTACCAGTGACCTCCTACTGGTACCAGATGAGGAACTGGTCTCTGTACTGGTCTGATTAGATCTCAGTGCAGCTTTGATACCATTGACCACCATATCCTTCTACAGAGACTGGAACCTGTCACTGGTATTAAAGGAACCACACTAAACTGGTTCAGGTCATATTTACTAGGTCATCTCAGGTGGTACCAGTTAATGATGGTTCCTCTGAGACCACTACAGTCAGTTCTGGTGTTCCACAAGGCTCTGTGCTTGGACCAGTCCTCTTCACCCTGTACCTGCTTCCTCTAGGTCACATGATCAGGAAACACTCCATTAATGTTCACTGCTATGCAGACGACACTCAGCTGAACTCATCAATGATCCACATGGAACCAGTCTTTACGGAAATGGTTGATAAAATATTGATGGTGACAGAATAGAAATGTCCTCCAACCCACACAGCTGTACAAGACAAGCATGGCCTGGTAACAGGTCATGGTTCCGGTTCAGATGAGTACCGTTTAGACGGAAACCAGAGGTCAACCCTCACCACACAGCTGGTTCCTGCTGCAGCCTCAGGATATCCAGACATCCCTCAACACAGCGCCCTCTATCAGGAGCCGCTGCCATGAGCCCATCCAGCCTTGTTCTACTTCTGATCCCCAGTAGATTGGAGAGAAGCTGCTCGTTCTCCCTCGTCAGTCCAGAGGTTCGCATGTATTTGATGTCAGGTCACTTCCTCAGACTCAAGGTCCAATCAAATCAAACCACCAGTCCAACCCAGAGGCACAAACCGCTTGGCTGCAGCTCTGCTATCTAACCACTAAGCGGTGCTGTGGGCCATTTTACCAGGCTACAGACGAGTGGCAGCTGAATCTGACAGTTTCCAACATTCTCACTGACGTTTGGACACAGAGGCGAAACTAACGAGGCGACAGAAACTGAGGAGGAAAGACCGCGAAACCGACTAGCTTAA
This sequence comes from Aulostomus chinensis, assembly GCF_037954235.1. Lineage (NCBI taxonomy): Eukaryota > Metazoa > Chordata > Actinopteri > Syngnathiformes > Aulostomidae > Aulostomus > Aulostomus chinensis. Next base: position 24,766,180 of record NC_141339.1, read on the forward strand.
CATGCTAAACATGCTCAAACCAGCCCGTCTGGCTGTTACTGGTTAATATTTGGATTTCGCAACTCAGACTCTGACAGATTTGATCAGAACATGATAAACAGAACGCGATGCAACGAATCCATGACATTAAAATGACAAGATAAATCGTTTCTAAGCATTAATCAGCGGACTTGGATGGAACACATCACGTCCAGTCCCCACAAGTGGTTCTGACGCATGCGCGCGCGTCCCACCAACACCCAGATCTGATAAGAACCCAAACGAACCGTTCCACCCAAGCAAACATCTCTCCGGACTCAGCGGGGTGCTGGTCTGCGGCTCAGCAGGAGCATTTCACACCCTTCCCAGTCTCCCTTGTGCACTGGGAGCCACCAGCCTCGTTATTCTGAAACATTACTGGCGGTGAATGAGGCCAGGAAGGCTGGCGGTCCGCCGTGCCCCCTCCTGGTGACACCAACTCTCCTCCACCCCTCCCAAACAGGCGACGGCCGTTTATGTTTTCACATTCACGGGTTTAAAAAGTCTTTGCACATTTAACGTGACTTACTGGAGCTTCTCACGGAGGACAGACCTGCACCACAGCAGCCGAGGAAGGGAAAGTAAAAGCTGTTTCTGCCCCGCCTCCAACGCGGAGAGGAGGCGGAGTCCTGAGGTCCCTTGGCCGCCCGCCTGGCCCCTCAACGGTGGCTCTGCGTGGGTCTGTAGACCCCCAGAATACTTTCATGATTATGTTTTCTCGTATTATTATTATTATTATTATTATTATTATTATTATTATTATTATTATTATTATTATATCATAGTTATCCTAATAATAATAAACTTATTGTAACTATATAATAATAATAATAATAATAATAATCATAATAATAATCATAATAATAATAATAATATTATTATTATTATTATTATTAGCACAGTGTCAAATCCCAACAAAAGCTCTCTCATGGCAATTGTGTGGTCCCCTGTAGATCTGGTTCCAGACCAGGGTGGGGAACCACCCCTACCTCTGTGACAGAAGACCTGGACCTGGCAGAATCAGTGGGACAGACAGCAAGAAAGACAGAGGGATGGCGAGAAATACAACAAATAACAACAGCAGCAAGGACAATAGACTAGCTACTAATGTTAGCCTCTAGCTACCATCATTAGCCTCTGAAGCAACAAACCTGAGCATCAGTGCGATATGGGTTGAAGACACCTGTCTCCCAGGTGTTCTCCTACCTCCACATCATAGGAGGACATGAACCAATCAGAAGACATGAACCCAGCTGCCAGTCAGCGAATGAATGCAGACAGAGAACACAAACCCCTGAGGCTCCCGCTGGTCCGACTTGATCCACCTGAGAAACACATTCTGTCCCCTGCTGCTCAGGTGTTCATCTCATTTGTCTTTTGTCTCCTCTGAAAGGAATCTTTAGGTTTGGGACTCTCAGCTGCTCAGATCACCGGCCTGCCAGTAGAAACGCTTCCAAACCAAGCCTGAAGTGAGTCAAGACGTCCAGTCACATGACCTCACGGGAATCTGGACTCTCAGGTGTCACTCAGCAAGGTGAAACTGACATTACGATGTTTCTAGAAGCACAAAAGGCCAGAAGGTCACTGACAGTCTTGAACGATTATCGGAGTGGAAGAAGAAGAAGAAGAAGAAGAAGAAGAAGAAGAACAAGAAGAAGTCACACGCGGAGTGAAATTTGTCCTCCTCATTTCACCACCAGCACCTCCATCAGGAGGAACTAACCTGACATGTTTTTGATGGAGGGGGAAACTGGAGAAGACACAAAATGGACCAAGGACTCGGACCCGGGACCTTCTGGCCCTGCGGGGCAGCAATGCTCGCCCAGCAGTTCGACGCCAGCGGGTCAAGTGAAGGTAAACAGAACCTCTAGCAGGGCTGTTCTGAACATGTGGGGGCCGGAGCGACATCAGTGCCCCCCCAACCCACACCATTGTCACTCAAATACCTACTAGGCACCCTAAACTATCACTGAAGAAACTTGAAAAACGAAATAACAAGATTTAATGAGACAACAACATCAGAATATTAACAATCAACAAGTCTGTAATACAGCACCAAAACAATAAAGACCATCAAATTTAAGGTATCTGTCGGTTACCATGGGGGGGGGGGGGGGATTCTCTCCAAGCCACTAGGTGGCAGGCCCCCACTACAATAACCGCAGGATGTGAGGGTACACCTGGACCGGGATGTGAGGGTACACCTGGACCGGGATGTGAGGGTACACCTGGACCGGGATGTGAGGGTACACCTGGACCGGGATGTGAGGGTACACCTGGACCAGGATGTGAGGGTACACCTGGACCAGGCTAATTCTGTGTGTTTTTGTACACTTTGAATTAGCATTAGCCTGCTAGCGACATGGCAGCAGGTAATTTTCCTGGCGTCAGAAGTCTGGTGTCTGACCCTGGCCGGGCGGGGAAGGTTCGGGTCGTCTCCTGCTGAGCTCCAGACCCTGACAGCCGCATGGAGGACAAGGATGAGGCCCAAGAGAGAAGGACTTCACCTGCAGGTGTTCAGGTGTTGGGTCTGACATGAAGACTTGGAATCTCCAGGACGCTCGTGAATAATAAACAGCTGGACCACGTGGGACCGCTGCTCTCCGAAATGAAAGCTGATTGTGAATGGATCAGGAATCAATACTGGCATCGATCGAGCAGAGACTGAATCAAAGGAATTCCAGTCTTCACGTCGTCTCTCCACTGGTTCATCTGGTGTGATGTCTGGAGCTACAACCCTTCAGGCCACCTTCAGACCTCAGCTGCATCCCCGGGGGCTCGGTCTTCGGGGGTGAGATGGTTCCCTCGCCAACAGGATGTGCGTCAGCCTCCATTCAGTCCCCAGTTTTGGTTATTAAAGGCTGGGGGCCGCCTCCTCCTCCCCCTCGCTTCCCAGCAGAGACACTGAAGGAGGCGTACGTGTGGAGCAGCAGCCGACAGAGCGAGGAGGTGCTGAGAGTTGCGTGTTGCTCCTCCGGAGTTTTACGCGCCGCGGTCAGATGGGATCAGTCCGCCCGGACGGAGGCGCGCTGCCGCCGTGGCGCCGCTGCCTCCTACTGTTCCTTCTCGGCTCCTCCGTGTCCGCCTCCGCTGCCTGGGACCTGGTTCTCCTACACACCAACGACGTCCACGCACGGGTGGAGGAGACCAGCAAGCATTCGGGGACTTGTGGCCAGGGCGGCGCGTGTTATGCCGGAGTGGCCCGGAGAGCCACGGCCGTCAAAAACGTCCGGAGCTCCGGGGAACACGTACTGCTGCTGGACGCCGGGGACCAGTTCCAGGGAACCGTGTGGTTCAACTTCTACAAAGGCGCCGAGGCTGCGCACTTCATGAACCAGCTGGGCTACGATGCCATGGTAGGAGGCTAGGAAGCAGGTTAGGAGGCTAGGAAGCAGGGTAGGAGGCTAGAAGTAGGGTAGGAGGCTAGGAAGTAGGGTAGGGGGCTAGGAAGCAGGTTAGGAGGCTAGGAAGCAGGTTAGGGGGCTAGGAAGCAGGTTAGGAGGCTAGTAAGCAGGGTAGGAGGCTAGGAAGTAGGGTAGGAGGCTAGGAAGTAGGGTAGGGGGATAGGAAGCAGGGTAGGAGGCTAGAAGTAGGGTAGGAGGCTAGGAAGCAGGTTAGGGGGCTAGGAAGCAGGTTAGGAGGCTAGTAAGCAGGTTAGGAGGCTACTAAGCAGGGTAGGAGGCTAGGAAGTAGGGTAGGGGGCGAGGAAGCAATTATAAATATTTGTATGTATCGCAGGTAACCAAAGCTGGACTTGCTGAGGATAAGAACGCAGTGAGGAGGATGTGAATCAACTTCAGTGACAATTCTTACTCATTTGGTGCCATTAAACAAATTCTAGGGTTTTTAAACTCAATGTCCAGCTACGCTAACACTTCCCACCCACTACCAGTCCTTGTGCTAAGCTAACTAGTCCGTGTCTCCCTGGTGAGGGTCTCAATCTTCTTGTCTGACTCTGGAGACGATGGACAATCTGAAAGTGGCCGTGTCCCCTAGAGGTCGGATTGATGGTTGCAACCATGAAGCTTCATATCGTTGTAATTCAGTCGTCTTCTTTGGTCCATTTCACAAATCCTTCAGGTTCTCCTGATGGTTATCAGCAGGCTGCAGGAGACCTGACCCAAACTGTAATTAAATGCAGTGAATCACAGAACCACTGAGGTCAAACACTGGAGGTTTTAGTCTAATTAGCTTCGTCCGAGTTAATCAGCTTAATAGCAGCGGCTCTGAGGAAATCAATCCTCTCTCTCTGCCTTCATCTCTGGACCAGAATTCAAGAAGAGAGTTACATTTTCTACCCTGATGGAGACGAGGAGTTCTAGACTTTCATTCACCACTTTGAGTTTCTGCTGAACAAATAAAACCAGTTAATATGAGTTTAAATTTTAGTCAAGTTTGACCTGTTGGGGTTTGACGCCACTGCTATAAAAAAAGTTAATCAGCAACTCTGCGTTCATCACTCACCCCGAAGGAAGAACTGAGGAATCACTCTGAGGCAAGTCACTAACCTGCCATGCTAGTCACTCGATTATCCAGGCTAGTTTTCAGGCTTTATCTCGTCAGCCCAGATAATCATGCATCTGACTAGTTTTACCAGTCTCTGTGTTCCAGGCTATTGGGAATCACGAGTTTGACAACGGTGTGGAAGGACTCATGACACCCTTCCTGCAGGAGATCAGATGCCCTGTCCTCAGCGCTAACATCAAACCAGACCAAACCCTGGCTCCGACCTTTGGCAGCACCTTCTTGCCGTATAAAATATTTACACTTGGTGGGGAGAAAGTGGCCGTGGTGGGATACACATCGCAGGAAACACCTGCCCTGTCCAAGCCTGGTAGGGGGCATCTGTGAGAGTGTGTAGCTCCAGTTGGCATGCTCCACTGACAGCCTTCACTCTGAAACTATCCCAATGACGACACCTCACAGAGGTTTTCTGGTACATTACGACAGCAAGAACCTGATAGTTGCTCTGCCACCTTCGCTTGTTGCTCTGCAGGACCACACCTGCAGTTCGAGGATGAGGTCAGCGCGCTGCAGCGGCAGGTAAACAAACTGCAGACGCTGGGAATCAATAAGATCATCGCTCTGGGTCACTCTGGCTTCACTGTGGACCAGGAGATCGCCAGGAGAGTCCGCGGTGTGGACGTGGTGGTCGGTGGACACACCAACACGTTCCTGTACACAGGTGAGGGGGTGGATACGTGGTTCTTTATTTCCCAGCAGCTGAGGAGGAGTCTCTTCATCTCACTAAAGCTCAACATCATTTTACACGTACGTCCTGTCTTCTCCACAAGTCTGGGAGTTCTAATTCTGTCAGTTTGGCCAGGAAAGCGCTGAAATGAAGACTTGGGAGTTTTTGCATTTCCAAAATGGTAACTGAGCTGGTACCTCATTGTGTCCGCCCTCATTGTCTATAGCCAAGAAAAGTCCCCAAGCTAGTGACTAAAGCAACCAGGCTAGTTGCTAACCTCCCGGCACTGACACACTGGTGATGAACTGAGACCTGAGTACCTTGACGTGTTTTTGAATTCTCCGCTTCTCCCTCGTTTCATTCATCTGCTGTCTTGGTGCTTCTGGTAAGTAGGAACATTTGAGTTGTCATACTTGTGGTTTCCCTCACAGAGTCCTGCCTCTGTAAATATGTCTGCGATGTTCTATACAAACAGTGGGGCTCAGGCAGAGGGAGGAGGGTGTCAGCTTAGACCTCAGGCCGCAGACATTCGAGGGCAATAATAGTGTTCTGCAGCCAGGCTCAGGCTGCAGCTCTGTCAAACAGGGATGTGACCTTGTTTTGGAGAGGAATGCACTCAAGACCCCAGAGTCGCGCTGCCTTGTTGAGTTGGAGACGAGCCCAACCAGCCTGATGAGAGCCAACAAACAAGTCGAGCGAAGCGCCTGCCTTCCTTCAACACTCTAATGTGCATTCCTGGACATAAAATACTCATTTCCTGTCGTGGATTTCACAATATTTGTTGTTACGTCATGACTGGAGTCATCAGGGTACCACGTGTAACTGCAGTTCCATTCATCATCGTCTGGATCACTTGATTAACCAGTGAAACCACGCCATCCCTGCTGTGGAAAAGGGCTTCAGAGTAATGGGAGGCAGAGGGCGCTGCTGCCATTCACCCGCTCCATCGGGGTCCAGCCTCCAGGCCCTGGAGGTCCATCTCCCAGCTCACTGGTCTGGACACTGAGTCTGAACCTGTTGGACTCTGCTGCAGTAAAACCAGTGATTTGATTGGACTGCAGGAATGACATCATGACAGGGTTGCTTGCAGGAGAGCCGATCTGTTCAAACAGAGACTCTCTGATGACTCAGTCGTGTTTTTATTTCACTGGAAGCAGAAAATGTTCAGAAATATTTTCATGGATGCAGACTGGAGATCAGGACAACGCGCCGCGTCTGCCGCGTTCAGTGTGAAACCGCCTTCAGACGTCGTTTTCTTTTTCTTTTTTTTTAACGGAACTCCGTTACGGCCGTGAATATTTTACCGGAACTGCGTTCCGGTCCGTTCCAGCTCACTTTCACCCCTGGTGGTAGGCCGTCTGACGGCTGAAGTGTTGTGCTCCTATGATGGTGTAGTTCTCGGCATTGAAGGTCCCTCGGTCAAGACGAATGTCTTGGAGTCCACTCGGCCATGATGCGGTCATCTTAGAATGACTGAAAATCTCCATCAGGAGCTTTTAATTTTTCCTGACGATGAATGTGCTGAAGTACCGCATTATAAACGTCTCGTCTGATTGGAGCAGATCTGATGTCTGAGTGCCTTCCTGTCCACATTGTTTCAGGACCGTCTCCTTCTTCGGAAGTCCCTGCTGGTCCGTATCCATACATGGTGAGTTCAAAGGATGGACGCCAGGTTCCAGTTGTGCAAGCCTACGCCTTTGGGAAGTATCTGGGTTACCTCAAGGTGGCGTTTGACAATGCTGGGAACGTCGTTAAATCCTGGGGAAACCCCATTCTGTTGGACAGCAGCGTCTCACAGGGTAAGACCCGTCTGCCAGGCCAATCCCTCATGGATGTATCGCTGATTCTGGCAGGACTTCAGTACTATAAGAAGGAAAGTGTAAGAGTTTCCTCAACTCAGCCTAAAATCATCCCATCCAGATCCAGATGTTCTTGCAGATGTTGAAGAGTGGAAGAAGAGTCTTGCAAACTACTCAGCTCAGGTGGTGGGAAAGACGCTGGTCTTCCTGAACGGGTCAGCCGAGGAGTGCCGCTTCCGCGAGTGCAACCTGGGAAACCTGATCTGTGACTCCATGGTAACTGCTACGCTGGAGTTAGCTGCTTTCGATGTTTGGAACGAGTCTTGATTCATGGTGAAACCTCTAAAATCAAACTGATGGTAAAATAGAGTTCATGCTGGCTGAACTGGTTTTCTGAGTTGGTCTGTAGATGATTTAGCCATGAATTTGTAATCTAAACCCATCCTCTGCGGGAACTGTCTCAAAGAAAGTGATAGGACGAGAGTGGAATGGAGAATCTTAAGAATGAATGCCTGTCCCTTCATTCTGCAGCTTGACAACAATGTAGGGTTCTCAGATGTTCTGCAGTGGAACCACGTCAGTGCCTGCATCCTCAATGGAGGGGGGATCCGTACGTCTGTTGATGAACACACCAGAAACGGTGCGTCTCTGAAATTTCACAGGTAAACTTTGTAGAAAACAGGACAGGATGTGAGCAGGAAGGTTCCTCAGAAGGGTTCTTTCAATTCTTTAGCTGCTCATGATGCCAATGAAAGCTGCTTCCTCTTTTACCACTTTTAGTTCAGGATCCACTGGACCTTCCTTTAGGAGCGGAAGCAGAACAGATTCTTCTCCAACATCTTCATTTACCTGCAAACAAGAATAAGGGTTTATTTGTCCTCCGTAGGTTCGATCACCATGGAGGACCTGATCTCCGTCTTACCCTTCGGAGGGACCTTTGACCTGGTGCAGCTGAAGGGTTCCACGTTGAGGAAAGCCTTTGAACACTCTGTGAGACGATACGGCCAGAGCGCAGGAGAGTTCCTACAAGTGTCCGGTATCACAGTTGTTGGCTTTCTATCCGTGTTTGATCCCAGTCCAAAATCTCAGACCAGCCCCACATTTCTGGTTTTTGTTCCTTCTACGAATGATGGCGTTAGTCTGTCAGCAGCATTACACAAAACTGACTTTAACCAAACATGGTGGAGAGGCGGAGCCTGGGCCAAGGAAGGAGCCATTATATTAAGGGTCAGATCAGTCATCGTCGCGTTACACGCTGCTGTCCTCCTCCTCGTGGACGGACCAGACTGTCTCAGATGTGGTCAGAACCTCCTTCAGAACCTGGTGACGTGTCACTGTGAAAACTTAGGGGTTTCCATGGCGAGGAGGCGGCCATGTTGGATATGTGACCATGGAACAGGAAGCTTTAGTACCTGGAGTCACATGGTCAGAACTTTGATGAGAGGCTGAAGACGTCCATTTGCTAAAACTAACTCATAGCGCCACCTGGTGGTTACAGGAAGTAAACCTGACAGAACAAACATCACACAACTCTGTTGTCTTCACCTGATCTACAGCTACATCACAAGTGTGTTTTCTCTAGCGCCACCTGGTGGAGGCAGCAGTAGTCTGCTTCTCCCTCTCATTCTACTGAACACACACACACGGGGATGTGAGGGGGGCTCCGCTCATCAATGTCGGCAGCTTTAACTGGGACCTGAGCACCAGGGTCAGACCTCACCTGGGTGGGGGAGGAGCTCTCGGAGAGACGTCCCTGTTGAGTGATGCTTCTCGTCTTCCGACAGGATTCCAAGTGGAGTTTGACGTGTCCAGGCCTCCGCAGCATCGTGTGAGGAGCCTCACCATCCTCTGCACTGAATGTCGGGTTCCTCATTACCAACCAGTTGAGGATGAGAAGGTTTACAAAGTGGTGCTGCCGTCCTACCTGGTGAAGGGCGGAGACGGATACACGATGATCAAGAACGAGACACTCAGACACAACAGTGGTGAGACTTCCTGATATTTCGATGAAGAGTTCAGAAGTGAGTTCCTGGAATGTTCCTTCACCTGGTTGGTTTCTCTTTCACTCAGGTGATTTGGACATTTCAGTCGTGTCCAAGTACATCACTCAAAGACAGAAGGTTTACCCATCTGTTGAAGGACGCATCAAAATCTATAACTCAGCCTCTGGACTGCAGAGTCAAACTGTTCTTCTGGTTCTCCTGGTCTGGCTGGGTTTCTTCAAGGGGAACATGTAGGATGATGGTGAAGATTCCCAGTTGTCCAGGTGGGAAACAAAAGACAACTGGACTTCTTGAGGTGGTCTCACCTCTGGAGGCTTCTTCAGATCTTGCTGACTGACTGAACAAGTGCATGTAAAGAAGATTTAAGCTTAAACTTCCTTCTTCCTTCTCTGCGAGGGGAGAGAACAAAGTCGCCCCTGTGACAACTTCCCAGTGACGGTCACTGGCTGCTGACGGAACTCAACCACAACAAGCGCATTCAGATGTGGTGGAAACTGTCGTCCCGCTGTGACAGAAGTGAGTCGGACAAGGACACGGAGGACCGGGTCAGTCCAGCTTGAGGTCAGGAACATTTCAGATCACTTGTTCTAAAATAAATAGGAGGAACCATGAGAAGACTGACACCCTGGACTGTGGAGTTGCTGTTGACCGGGTTTGTCGCTCCAATCCCCTTCGTTAATGAGTCCAGAAACTCTTCAATATCATGATAGCAAACAAAAATATAAACTTGACTTTTGAAGTGTTTCTCCAGCTCAGCTTCTCACTCCAACTAAAACTACTGTCAACTGCAGCAGTGATGATCGGCCCTCGCCAGCCAAGTCCAACAAACCCTCGCGAGGGCTCTTGAAGTTCGGGATCAAATTTGAGGAAGATGTGACATCACTTCTTCAAGTTTAGCATTTTTTAAACACTCAATATCATAAATATTTCACCATGAGGATCAAAAACTCTTAGTACGAAGTTCACAAACTTACAGCTTCAGGACAGCAATAAAAACAGGTTTTCTGTATGTCATTTTGGCATGATAGCGCCACCTTGTGGTCAAATTCTAGACCAATCCGACAGACAACTTTGACACATTTTGTGTAAACTGAACGGTGCTGGGATGAGTTCCATTTTTCAGTCCAACAGGAAGTTAGGATCAAAATTGTAGAGAGGACAATGATTTGGCACGGGAACTCAATGTTTTCACCTTGGTTAAAGCGCCACCTGCTGGTACACAGGAAGCTTTGCAGGAAGTACATTTTCACTTCCCGTCATGGACCTTACCTGTTTCGGAACTTGTGGTCCCTGATAGTGAGGTACTTTGCATCCCAATGAAACCACCACTAAGAATTAAAAAACTGCTTTCATGTGACCAACTGTGAGGTAGAATGCAGACAAAGTGCTTGCTGACATCCAGACTCAGTGAGACAAGACAGGTTCCATGATGCTCCCAGGTTCCTAGTGTTGGCACCAGCAAGTGTCTGGTTGGGTTTACTGTCTAAAACCAGCAGCTCTGCCAGGTCATCATTGTTCACCTCAAAACTCATCAACTTTGATGCGATACTTACTGGAATCGTCTAAGAGCTCACAGATGGTTTCACCTCCTGCACGTTTTTGGGCAGTTTAGCTGCTGTTAGTCTGCGTTAGCTTCAAGCTAAACATTCGTGGCTGGTTCTTTCTGCATCCTGGAGTCACTAAGAAGTGATGGAGGAGGGAAAACACACCTTAATGAGCTGAAGACTCCTGTTAGTGAGTACTTGAGAGGTCAAATACGTCTTGGGTGAAGTATTACTTTAAAAGCTTCCGTCTGCAGCAGTCTTTCAAGGATCTGAACTGGGCTCCTGCTGGTTCTGGTAACAGGAGGATTTTTGAATCTCACCATGAAACAGTGGTGAACTGATCGATGTCACTGGGTTTAAAGAGATGTGCTCATTCATGTATTGAGAGTAAAGGTGTCTACACAGTGTGACAGCAATAAATACTCATCTTTATTAAAGTATTCTTATACATTGGAATGCTGAGTTAATTTCTTGACTATTGCACGACTGCGGTCCAGTGGTCTGGTCCCCCAGTTCACATGGCCACCGCCTCCTTGGTTCCCTGCTGAGGAGGAAACGTCACAGTTAGCTGGATCAACAGCAGGGCCAGCGGACACCAAGAGGGATTCTCTACCTTGCTGAGCTCAGGAAACAGTTCCTGCACGGCGACGTCCAGCAGCACGTACGTCATCTGTGACAGTAGTAGAGGTCGTAGAAGCGTTAGTTCATCTCAGAAAAACTTTGAGCCCAGGCTTGTAAATGAGGGATGAGTTTCACCGAGCGTGATGAACTGTTGACATGTCCATCAAACACCTGGAAAAATCTTTGAATCTGAAAAGAGCCCATTCCATCCCTGAGAGCCTGCAGCTCACTGAGGACATAGGTTCCTCTGACATGTTCATGTATCAAAGCACGTAGCTGGTGGTTCCCCCCAGCGCAGCACAGGCTGCTACGTCTCAATGTGCAGGTTCTCACGCGTGGTCATGAAAACGCTCCTAACAGTCCTTTGATGTTTCGGAGTTGGAAACAAAGTTTCTTCACACCGACTCTTTTACTTTCATCAAGAAACCGTCAGTCAGCCCCGTTTGTCTGGAGACGCCACACACACACACACGCACACACCCGCGCACACACACCAGAGCACCACCCAGTGAGGCCACCATCCCTTTACCTGCTTATTGAGAAGCGGCTGCTGGAGGCCATCAAAGAGAAGCTGAACGCCATTGTACTTTGCCTCCTCGCCGATGCACTTGCCCACAAAGTCTGAGGTGAGAACACACAGACAAACAACTTATAGCATCATGACATCACCGACGGCGTGCACCCATGACCTCAACCAGCCTTCGCTGACCCTTCAGGTCCCACCTGATTTCCAGTGGATGTGAACGATGATAAAGATGGATACTGTTGCTGACCTCAGAAATGTCAATCCGGCTTATATTTACTGACGTTATCAGACTGAAAGTGAGTTGACATCATTCTGGTATTCGCTTTTACTGCCACAGACCTGGGAGGTAGGTCACCATCTCCTGGAATGTCTGCTTGGCTCTCTTCTGTTTGTCTTCGCTGGTTCGCTCCTCACTGTTCTCACAGAAGACGGCGTCTGAAGGAACCACAACAAGAAGACAATCAGACTCAACTTCCCCTTTCAGTGACTTTCAAACCCAACCTGTCGTGTTCAACAGTTTAACTTGAGTTTATCAACCACAGTTCTGTGTCACCAGACGCTTGTGTTTATGTCTCTCTACAACTACGCCACCTACATCATCACTCGCCTCTTGTTACTCATCCTAAAGAAGCTTGTTTACTCTCGCCTCAGACTCAGCTGCCCGCCTGGAAGACCACACCCACTTTAGACAGACACAACAAAAGACAGAAACCCTCCTCTAGGGAGCTTAGACCCAGGCTAGTTAGCTTAGCCCAATGGCTGGTAGTGGGTGGGAAGTGTTAGCATCAGCTAGCTCAGGTCCAGGATGCTAATTAGCTTAGCCCAATGGCTGGTAGTGGGTGGGAAGTGTTAGCATCAGCTAGCTCAGGTCCAGGATGCTAATTAGCTTAGCCCAATGGCTGGTAGTGGGTGGGAAGTGTTAGCATCAGCTAGCTCAGGTCCAGGCTAGTTAGCTTAGCACAATGGCTGGTAGTGGGTGGAAGTGTTAGCATCAGCTAGCTCAGGTCCAGGCTAGTTAGCTTAGCCCAATGGCTGGTAGTGGGTGGAAGTGTTAGCATCAGCTAGCTCAGGTCCAGGCTAGTTAGCTTAGCCCAATGGCTGGTAGTGGGTGGGAAGTGTTAGCATCAGCTAGCTCAGGTCCAGGATGCTAGTTAGCTTAGCCCAATGGCTGGTAGTGGGTGGGAAGTGTTAGCATCAGCTAGCTCAGGTCCAGGCTAGTTAGCTTAGCCCAATGGCTGGTAGTGGGTCGGAAGTGTCAGCATCAGCTCGCTCAGGTCCAGGCTAGTTAGGTTAGCCCAATGGCTGGTAGTGGGTGGGAAGTGTTAGCATCAGCTAGCTCAGGTCCAGGCTAGTTAGCTTAGCCCAATGGCTGGTAGTGGGTGGAAGTGTTAGCATCAGCTAGCTCAGGTCCAGGCTAGTTAGCTTAGCCCAATGGCTGGTAGTGGGTGGTAGTGTTAGCATCAGCTAGCTCAGGTCCAGGCTAGTTAGCTTAGCCCAATGGCTGGTAGTGGGTGGAAGTGTTAGCATCAGCTAGCTCAGGTCCAGGCTAGTTAGCTTAGCCCAATGGCTGGTAGTGGGTGGAAGTGTTAGCATCAGCTAGCTCAGGTCCAGGATGCTGGTGTGTCCAGCAGGAATCCTCCTCATCATCATCATCATCAGTAGCAGCAGTCGCTCTTCTAGTCCTCAACAAACCTTTGGTTCTGTTGACCCAAGTTCCAGTGGAGCTTTGGAGGTGCTGCGTCAAATCACTGCTCCCAGTCAGGAAAGTAGGTCCGGCTACGTGTCTGATTCTACCACTACAACGTCTCCTCATGTTAAACTGGTGTTCATCAGCAGTGTTGGGACTAACACGTTACTGCGTTATTAGTTACTTCCAAAAAAGTAACTTTGGCAGTAACTAATAATCAAACGCATTATTGTTAAAATTCAATAACTCAGTTGTAGTGACAAAACGACCCGTTTATTAGTTTATTTCACGTTATTTTACTGTCTCGGCTGAGCCACTGTGTTTATTTCCTGTGTCGGGGGGGGGGGGGGGGGGGCTTGGGGGAAGTGCAAGAGACAGGAGGAGAGTGAGACAGGAGAGCGAGCTGCGCTGTGGGGGCGTTTGTTTATAACAGCAAGAATGCGCAAGACATCATGGCGGAACCGAGTTTCTCCACGTGGAAGTGCGCTCACTACTTCTCCTTCGTGGAGCAGAGGGACAAACATGTTAGTGTTGAATGCAACTCGTGTCTCGGCACTAAGAGCCTCTCTGGGGCTGCAACAGCAGCTCTCATCTACGAACGCATCCAGGCATCATGTTGCTGAAGCTACCGGGTCAGGGACCGGGTCAGGGACCGGGTCAGGGACCGACACAGGTGTCACCTCACCCGTGCACCTGAGTTGTTCTTTTCAGCGAGGGAGTGCTACTGCTAGCCAGGCTAAAGTCAATCAATAATCAATCACCTTGAAAGATCTTAGTGTTTGTATGAATGGAGACCACATCGCTGAGCAGAGTTCAGTGGAAAAATGCATGTCAAGCAGGACAGAGCTCACAGTGTTGACAGTTCTGACCTTTTTTTGTAACTAAATAGTTACTTTTCACAGTAATGCTTTACTTTTTGGTTTGAATAACTGAGTTAGTAACTGAGTTGCTTTTGAATTGCAGTAACTAGTAACTATAACTAATTACACTGTTCATCACCAAGGTTACACTCCACCCTCCTGATATTAATACAGGCAGAGACGGAGCTACGCTAACACCCCCCCACTACCAGTCACTGTGCTAGGCTAACTAGCCTGGGTCTGTATCTGATGTGAAGGTTGCTGCGTGGTGTGTCCCGCCTCTCTGACAGCGTCTTCATGTTTGAACCAGCTGTTTCCAATACTCAGAGTGGGAGTCCTTCGGTTTAGACGCGCCGGCTCATCGCTCCGTCCCGAACAGCAGCAGACCTGGAAGCTCCAATCCACATCTATGGTGGTGTCATGGACTTGAAGAGGGCGAGACTCAGGCTGATAATTATCATAATACATGAAGCCCCTCTAGTGATGTGTGAGCGGTCAAACTACAGATGCGTGGCAGGGAGGATCTCCTACCTCGCAGCTGGGTGATGAGGGAGACCACACGGTGCTCCTGGAGGATCTGATCCAGTTTGGACTGCATGTACTGGTCCATGTAGGCTTCAAATGTGTTCTTGAGCAGGATCCTCCCTGCAGACAGGATGTGATGGAGCCACTCAGGCATGTGGAACACCACCTGGCCTGAGAGGAGACACCAGGGACTTTAGTATCAAATAACAAGAGCTGCTGGAACTCAGGCGGAACCTCAAATCTCCCTGTTACCATGACTCCCACCCAACTGTGCATGCTCTGTAGGTCAAACACCAGCGACTTACACCTAGAGAGCTGGCTACTTCCTGTTAGCACTCACTTTACCTGGATGCAGAGCAATGATTTAACCTGTACCTCCGCTAGGCTTTACAAATGTTACAAATGGATCAATTCCTGACACAAGTTGTCCTCTGAGGTTCCTGATGCTTGAGGGGAATTCCCCAGAGTTTGACTTCACAGGCACCAGAGCAGGAGGAGCCTGAGACTGGAGACGCGACTGCTTCAATACACACACACGTTCCGTGCTGTAGTTTCGGAGGGTGTAACCTGTCGAGGAGCGAGCTGCTAACACCTAGAACATCTGAACAGGAAGTTAGCAAGTCAGGGGAATGGCCTTTTCTGTAGTCCAACAGGAAATTAGCATCCAGAAATGTTCAAGTATCTCCAGCTGGGGTCAAGCCCAGACTTGTTTCAGGTCACTGACTTGGAGACAAGGAAACTGTAAATTCCACGATGAGAAAAAATTCACAGTTTCTAGTTCTGCTTCCTGTGCTGCCACAGTGGGAGATCTTCATTCGCTGGAAGACTCCAATCACCTGATAGCAGTTTACATGGATGTTTTTCAGAATCGTGTAAGAAAGGACAATGTGCCGTTTCTTCCAGGCTCTAATCGAGTCAGTTCACGCAGGTTCTAAGAGGACATGCTGATGTTGCTCGTATTCAAGCAGTACGGTCCTACAGACGACACTCGGTCCACCTGGAGACCGTTAGCTCAACACTCACCGACATACATCATGTAGTCATACATGCCGCTGACGCCGGCCTTGTCTGGGGGGCAGCCGTGGTTGGATCCCCTCTCCAGACCCCCCCGCTGGCTGGCGTTGTTCCCGAACAGGTGGTTGAAGAGCTGTGGGTCAGAGGCATCACTTATCGACTCAACCTCAAAACACGTTACACCGAAAACCTTCATTTTTTAAATTTCTGTTTTCACTGTTGCTCTTTCATTGCTCTATTCATGATTCCGTCAGTCAAGTAAATTTCCCCACTGTGGGACAATAAAGGGTTGTTATTCTTATTCCCACTAATTTCTCATGTCCAGTGCAGTTGGAGAGCTCAGAGGCTGAAGGAGTTCCACCAAGGACGGCGAGTCAAGAGGAGACTGAAAAACCTGATGTTTAGCGTGTTACCTTCTTGTTCTCGGCGGTGGGGCTGAGGATGGTCAGCTCAGGGCGGCTGGGTTTGGGTTTGGGCGACTCGCAGGAGTTGAAGAAGGACTGGATGAAGGGCTCCAGGTTCTGTCCCCTCTGGGGAAAACATGTCAGTTACAGACAAGAAGCTCTAGGGAGCTGGGACCAGGCTAGCTAGCTTCGCTCCATGAGCGGTAGAGGGTGAGTTCCTCTCACCAGCATCATCAGAGCAGCGTTTCAGCTCAGGAGACTCACCTCCTTTATCAGCTTCCCTGGCACGGACTTGAAAATTTTACCTGTGAAACAAAGACTGACTTCAGAAATCCACTGATCAGTTTCAGTTCAGTGAACCAACAGCGACCGCGCTGGACTGATGACGCATGAACGAGGACGCTGGTTACAATTAGCTGAGATGAAGCCACGTATTAGCTTTGGGTTTGGGGCGTTGACTTTATTCCACACAACATTCAAGTTCACAACCTCTCTTTTCCCTGAGGGGTAAATTAGGTTTGACAGCCAATGACCTCATAGATCCACCACAAAAATCACAATCATTAGTGGCTGAACGGCCCCTGCGACTGGTCGTCTGGTCCACCAGAGGATTCAGAGTGCCCAGCAGGGAATATTGGAGAGGAGTCAAGGTTAACGTCACAGCAACAAATGTTTTTAAAGCAATAATGTCTGTGTCACGTCTTCATACCCAGGTTGACATCAGGCAGCATCCGGTCCAGGAACTGAGACTCCACGCTGTGAGGAGACAGGAAGTCTGCCAGCAGCTGACTGTTGCTGAGCTCTGGATGCTGCAGGAGTCTCTGCGCGCACACGCACACACACACACACACACACACACACACACACACACACACACACACACACACACACAGTACAACTAGAAAGCGCTCAGGCAGGCCCTAATAATAATAATAATAATAATAATAATAATAATAATAATAATAATAATAACAACAACAACAACAACAACAGTAATAATAATGACAGTCATCATCTGGAGAAAATACCTGTAAATACTCTTCAAATTCTTCCCTTTTAGACGCCAGGAACTCGTGATTCTTTGGTCCGATGATTCGTTTGGAGGGAAGCTGTGCGTCTGCAAACGTGCCTGAAGAACACGGAGAGGTGAGTGTGTGGACCAGGACGGAGGACGGGGTGAGTAGAGGTCACGTCACATCAAAGTTACCGTGGAACTCCGTGAGTTTGGATTCGAGAACGTAGAACTCCAGGTATCTCCGGAACACCGACCACTTCTCAGTCTGGTGACCGACTGCAGGATGATCACCAATAATCAATCACATGGAGCTCAAAAGCTGCTGAGGCATCAGGGACTCCAGACGTGACGGCAGCTGGACGTTCACATGCCAACCCCCCCACCGCCGTCCCTCCCGCTCACCTTCCTTCCTGTCATTACGCTCCACGTCGATGCAGAAGACAGGAATCTTCTCCCTCTTGACCTCGTCATCACAGATGTCAATGTAGGGGATGGTGATGCTCCACGCCGCCAGGTTCCTCAGGCTCCCCACGGTGCTGGCCGGCTCCGTGGGGGAGTCATCCTCCATCACAATGGTCGCCTCCTCCACCTGCAGTGATGCAAAGAGCCTAACATGCTGCCCTCTCTTTGCCACATGACCTTTTTGCAGCTTCGATCGATGCTACAACACTCACAAGGTCGTCGTCCATGTCGTTGATGGCGCTGGGAGGGAGAATGGCGCCCTCCATAGTTGTGCTCCTGAACACACCTTTGATTTTGCTGCCAATCCTGCTGATCCCGAACGACTCTCCACGTTTTGATGCGTTTCTAGACAGAGCAGACAAATATGTTTAGTCTCTGATACAAAGACAAAAACCTTTAAATCACAGCGTCCCTCCTCAACGCTGATGATGATTGGCAGAAAGGTAACAGGGACACGAGAACTGTTGACATGTGACACGAGAAAATGTTCATGGCAGACCTGCTGATTCGAGAGTTCCTGGCAGGAGACTCGGCTCCTCTCAGCAGGTGTCTGAAGTACTGGACACAGGAGACACGGATCAGGACAAGTCTAGGATTTACAGAGGCCTCCGCCGCTCTCGGTGGGCGGGGACAGGTAAAGGTGGACACCTGGAAAGACTCAGTGGACATGACACTAAATCTGTTCACTGGCAAGACCTTTACTAAGAGCTGGACCCAGTATCAGACCTGGAGAGTTTCCTCCGTCACTTCTATTACTGAAGCACTTGATGTAGTCAAGTTAATGTAATAATAACCGGGTCCAGTCCAAGTACTGAACAGTCCAACACCAGGGACAGAACAATGTCTTGAATAAAAAGTTAAAGTACGTGTACTTCCCAGATGTGGGAACCGTCCAGTGTGTTGTGAAGAACTCACCTCATCACTGTGGCAGAACATGGGCGTGAAGACGCGCTCCAGCAGGGACAGGACGTGCTCGTACGCCTCGAACAGGCAGCGCATCGTCTGCAGCTTCACCACAGCAGCGTACGGACCCTTAGCAACTGAGAGGACACCAGCGTCAACCACCTGCGTCCGCCTCGGGCAGAGGGACAGTTCACCCAATCATCATCGACTCGCCTTCATGCAGATGGAAGGTCAGGGGACGTGTTTCAGTCATGCTGTTGGAGCTTGACGGGACAAGACGCCCACTGCCCTGAGGTAACGCCAACATCTGGCCGTCATGTCCCGGAGCGCCACGGACAGCAGACCAGAACCCCGGAGGCGTCTGTGGTTCTGGTCTCTATTGACTTCAATAGCTAGGGAGATTCCTGCAACACCTTTACCTGGGAAACTCCAGTGGTGTTTGTTCAGCAGACTAAAGACTTCCGACCTTCCATCAGCATCGGCCGAGGATGGTAGCTTCCTTCAAACAGGTGGCCTGGACCAGGGTCAGACCACGACAACACAAACGTGAGCAATGGTTCTGAATGTAGGTCGGTGCAGGATCTTACTGTTCCTGATCTCCTCCACGATGAAGGGGTCAAAGCTGATCTTGTCCACGCTCTCGTCCAGGCAGTAGGTCTCGTAGATGTGCAGCACCTCGCCGTGCAGACGCTGCAGCTCAGAGTCACTCAGCTCCGGGCTGAGGATCTTATCGTTGAACTCCTCTGGAAGAAAACAGAAGTGGCTGCAATTCGGCGTCACTGTCCCGCCGCACACCTGATCAACTTCACACATGGCGGGGAGCTGGTCATTTGGACGGGCAGTTGACGAATCGGGGATCATCTGGGCTACGACATTTGAGAAACGCTAACGTGACTCAGCATCCTTCTGACACCTCTGACTTGGGAGGGGCAAGTAGGATTTCATTTTCAATATTTTTCATTTGATCCAAAAACGTCCGTCACTATAAAATGCGTGACGACTTGTGCGTTATTTTGATCCGTTTGCAACTTTCACCTCAGTCGGATCTCGAGGGGAAGCAGCTGCTGTTCAGTGGGTGCTGGAGGCCTCACCTCGCCTCCACCGCTGCTCCCATCAGGTCATCTCTTTAACGACTCCTGGTAACATTACAGACTCAGATGCGTTTCCGGCAGGACCTCCAGCAACGCGAGTGTTCAGGCTACTGCTAACGACGCAACAGTAGGCAGCTGAACCAGGAGCCCTCCGGTTCCTAGATGGCCTCTCCTGAGCCACGGCGCCATCAAACATGGTTCAGAGTTTGTTAAGATGGCGCTTCTTACCCACAGTGAGGCAGAACTGCAGCACGTGCACAGCTCCTTCTTGCTTGAGAAAGTTCATAAAACGAAAGAGAAGATCCTGCTGCTCCCTGATCTCCTTCAGCTCCAACTTCAGCACCTGCAGCACCAGAGGGAACACCACTGTCTAGGAGCAACAGCGCTTTCTGAGCTCTGCAGAGTCACTTGTGCTCGCTGGTTCTCACTCGTTGGGCTTTAATCCCTATATTTCGTCTGACAGGTGAAAGCCTGATGGCTCCTCCTCCCCTCTCGATCGCTCAGGTTTGCTCAGACTGTTAATAGGGGAACACCAGCTGTCGGGGGGAGGAGCAACTAATAGATTCTGCTGTCCGTCTGCAAGACCAAATAAGTCATCAACAGTCAGAACTAATTTATGTGCAAGAACAATGATGGCTGAGGCTCAAGCTAGCTAGCTAGCATTTGCCATTATTAGCATAACACACGTTAATCTCCCACTCAGCTCTCAGTAGGCAGGGAGGATTGTGGGTGATGGGGGCATCAGAAGAATGTGAAGGATCAAAAGAGGACATTTTGGTTCTGCTACACTGATTCTTGAGCCCATCAGTAACAACTCAAACCAAATCAGAAAGAAAAGCAACGCTAAACCCTTGAGAACCCTTTCACAGATGCTCAGAGAATATCTAGACCAGGGTAGGGAACCCTGCGCCATGGAGGGCCGTGTGTGCAGGTTCTCCTCCCAACCCAACCCTTTAACAGGTGAGTCCACTGATTAACACTCTACTGTGGCTGAAGGAGTGTTAATCAGTGGACTCACCTGTTAAAGGGTTGGTTGGGAGGAGAACCTGCACACACGGCCCTCCATGGCACAGGGTTGCCCTCCATGGCACAGGGTTGCCCTCCATGGCACAGGGTTGCCCTCCATGGCACAGGGTTCCCTACCCTGGTCTAGTGGTTCCATAAAACTGGACAGAGGCATGCAAAGTAGCAACAGCGAAAGAGACAACAGTACATGGATGGTTACGGCATGGATGTGGTGAAGGAGGACGAGCGATACTCACAGACGGTTTCTTGTTGCTGACGTCGGCGTATTTCTGTAGAAATGGAACCAGAGCAGACGGCGGCTCTGAGGCCGGCTCCGGCTGGAGACACACAGGACATTCACTCTGTTAGACAAGACATTTTCAATCCATTCCCATCCCACTGGAGTGTCTGGGATTCATCGCCAGTGCAACTTTGTGGTCAAACTCTAAGGCATGAAAACTCGTTTGAGGATTCGGTGTTGGAACTTTCAGCATCTCAGCTGACATGACTTCATAACCAGTAGCTTTCTATTCGCCCAGTAAAATGTCTCCTCTTCATCATGTGACCAGTTGAGATTCTGGTTCATCCAATCACACGTTGCGTTAGTAGATGGAGAGCCAAGTTGACGCCATCAGCTTGTCGCTGCTGCACAACTCACACCCAGCGAGCTGATTATCGTCTTCATGAGCGGCAGCGGCGCCTTCACTTTGTCCGCCATTTCTGTTTTGGTTTTCACTGACAGAAGCTGCAACAGTCGCAGGACTAAAACATGAAGTTGGACGATTACGACCACTCATATGATCATCCTCATCATTTCATTGTATTTTAACCCACTGACTACAAAGCAGAACACTGCAAATCACAAATTTTGGGCGTCGGCCTCAGGCGGCTGCCGTGCTGCAGGGTCCTGACTCGTCCCGGACCCGAGACCCCCACACAAGAGGCTGCTGCTGGTTGAACGAGCCGACTGGGCTCACTCAGCTAACGACTCGTTTTCTGTGTGTCACGCAGAGTATTAACCTTTCATTGCCTGACTTACCGGAGTGTCGTCGACAAATAGGAGCACCATCAGGTTCACAGTATCCTGAAAAATGAAGACAAAAGATCTTCATGTGTTTGAGTGAAAGACAGAAGGACTCAGAATGATGCATGTCAACGTCCATCAATCACGCCGTCAACGCTCCTGACCGACAGCCAACAGCACCGACACCAGGAGGAACAGAGTGAGAACAGAGGAGCCGTGCCGGTCGCTACAGGCGCCTCCTGCTGCACTTACAGGGTCGGCCATGAAGTCCATTGTCGGTAGGATGACGGAGCCGGCCATCACCTCACGCAGCAGCAGAGCCAGAGACCTGACAACACACACACACACACAGTTGGGCCTGCGTGGTCCTCCTCTTCCTGCTGGTGTGCGTCTGTGTACCTGCAGTCGGTGGCTTTTGGAGGCATGACGTAAGGAAAGAGCATCTCCGTCAGCTTCCTCAGGTACAGCAGCTCGTCTCTGCGGCTGCCCAAGGCGACGTGGAGGTCAGCGCCGTACTCATCCAGAGCTGCCTGCTGGAAACCCTCCACGCTCTCCACTGAGCATGTCAGGACACACAGGAAGGTCATCAGTCACCCTGCATTCACACGCCGGTTCACTTCCGAGAGCCGGTTCACTTCCGAGAGCCGGTTCACTTCTGAGAGCCGGTTCACTTTTAACTTCTGACCAGTGTTTCAAATCTGGATTCATGGGATCTGTTCGTTTGGGCCAAATGAACTCACTAGCAGAGTTCCAAAGGTGGTTCACATCTGAGGAGAACTGATCGAACTGCCAGCTGTGGGGCATCAACAACACCAGGTGGCGCTATGACTCCCCTGACACTAAATATTATAGATGAAGTTTATGAACGTATTAAAATAGTTAAAGATTACTTTAGTAAAATCCACCAACACTCCTCATCATCATGAGTTGGACACGCTCAGGTGGCTCATTTCTTCCTACTTGGTTTCAGGTGCAGACACGTTTGAATTTTATGATTTGAAATCTCAGAGCCTCTGGTGACCTGCTGGTGACCTGCTGGTGACCTGCTGGTGACCTGCAACAGTCAGGACCAGCGTGGGCGACTCACTCTTCCCTCGAGCCCGAGCGATTATCTCGATGTGCTTCATCGCAGCTTTCATCACTTTGTCTGCAAACACAGCAGGAACGTCGACCTGCAGAGAAAAATCCAATCAAATCCACAGCAACAAATATCAGCTCTTGTCTGACAGTCAAGCCTCAAAAACCGAGTGAGGCGACACCTGAATGTCCTTCTGAGCTTGAAACTGGCATCTGTGTGACTTCATCTATGAGGGTCATGACAAAATAATCACAATTCAGCTTCACAACTACTTGAGACCCAGGACCAGGACCAGGACCAGGACCAGGTCTAACATCCTGACACGGAGATTTACCTTCTGAGCTCGCCGCACGAACACAGAGGCGAAGAAGCGAAAGGTCATCCTGAGTTCATCCACGCAGGCCTCGTCGTCTGTGATGTCCCTGAAGAGCACAGGAGGTTTAGGACGGTCGCCGCTGCAGGCGTGGACTTTCTGAGGCTGCTCACCTGTACCAAGGGTAGACGAAGTTCTCCAGGACCAACTCAAACACCTGCAGAAGGTCAGAGCAGCACAAACATCCTTTACTGACTCAGGTGAGGGAACACAACACGTCCGAGGAGGAAGAGACGTCCCACCTCAGCCACCGAAGCGTCCACGTTTGAGTTCAGCTTCAGGTCCAACCAGGGCTGGTAGTTCTCCAGGAGCAGTGTTGGCCTGACAACGAGAAGATGTCAGTGAGCGCCACTCAGCTGATCACAAACCAGACGCAGCACAGTCAGGAGTCTTTGCCCCGGTTAAGGAGGTGGGTGAGGCTCATCTGCTCCCTGCTGACAGTCCCTGGTGAGAATTCTGGGCCTGAGCTGCTGTCAAAATTACCGCTGTAAAAAATATAACCCTATATCCTATTGAACTGTGCCTGAACGCTGCAGGTCACCGTCGGGTCTGAGCCATGTCTTCAACCATCCAGAGGATCTGCGAAAGCTTGGACTGGAGCTCAGCCTGACTGGCTACAACACTCGTGGTTTGGTGCGACGGGCGGTTTCGGACTTCTGAAGTTGGCGGATAAACGCCTTCGTTGTCTCAGGACACTTCACGGCGAATACTTGGAGCTGTAAATCAGCTTTTATGGAAATGTGAAGCCGACATACCGATGGCGTTTGCATTTGATCTTCCCACAGACGGCGCAGCTGTGGCCCAGGGGAAACAGCTCCTGCTCCCGCCGCTGTCAGACACAAGAACGAGGTGGCGAGTTAGGGAGTCACTCACATGCTAATATCAGCTGACTGCAACCGACTCACCGGCTTTCTTGGCTTCACAGTGAATACGATATTTGGGAGAAGAGTCTCGGGTCCGACGGAGCAGTAGAAGGTGATGACGCCGGCGAGGAAAGACCAGAAGACCATGAGGATGTGGATGTACCTGCAGGGACATGACAGCTGAGCTTGGGCTGAGACTGCGCTGCAGCTCCCCCTGGTGTTCGCCCTCGACATAATGGTCTTCAAATAGGATTGTTAATCAAATCACATCATTAGTTACATGTTTTTAGTGGCGCAATCAAACTCAAATCCTCTTTGTTGTCCAGCAGAAGAGAAGCACCCGGGGGTCGCTGGCCTCCTCTGGCCACGAACGGGGCCCCCACGTCCCCCCTCAGTTCAACGGTCTGTTTCTGCTCGGACTTATTGGAAGTGAACTTCAGCGTGGAAATGGACGTCAGTGTTTGTGTAGGAAGGTCAGGCCTGGAGGACAGAGAGTCGCTCAGGCGCACCACGACACAATCACGACATCCCACCGTCACTGAGTCACTCATCAATAATCAGGAGCCGCGGTCACAATCACGTCAATCAAACACCAGAGAAGGAGCCAGACCTTCTTCCTGCTGAACTGATTCTCATATCGCGAGGTTTGGTCTTCTTTCCAACTCACACCGTACCGCCGGTGTTGTCCCGCTTCTGTCCGGTGAACATCGGGGCTCGTACCTGCTGAGCAGCAGCGTCACGGCGAGCAGCGACAGCAGCAGGACGCAGAAGAGCGGGTACTGACGTCCGGCTTCCACCAGCGCGTCCATCCTCAGCCTCCGTCTCACCGTCTCCAACACACCCGCCATGCCGCTAGCGGGCCCGGGCCTCCATGCAAGCACCCGAACCTCTTCAATAAGCGCGTCAATCAATGTAGCGCTTTGTTTTCGAGACCGTCACGTGACCAAGGTGAAGGGAGCCGTTCCAGAGCGCTCGCGCTGAAGGTTAGCCAGCTAGCTTGGCTCGCGCTTGTAAGAAAAGTCTCCGCTCCTCATCTGCTCTTCGAACCGCCGTCTCCCCCTCCTCCTCTTCCTCCAGTTGGGATTAACTTCACGTTTCGGTCCCCGAGACGCGACCGACTTCCGTGACAGCTGCGCGGTTTCCGCTCCGGCCCGGGTTGCCAGACCGGTAGAAAACAAGTTTACAGTACGAAGCAAGTGGTGGTGCTGGGGGGTGACAGTAAATGTGTTCAACGAACGTGTTTCAGTGACAAGTATGTTAGCATTGCTACAGCTAACGGCTTGAATACCTGATGCTCAGGGTCGAGAAAAATGTATGAGCAAGAAGATGGGAGCCATGGAGCGGCGCGAGACCGAGAGGCAGTCCGACGTTGCTGGCGCTTTCTTCAAACACCGGGAAGTCCTGACCGGAGCAACAGAGCCGTCACTTTACAGTGGCTGGATGACTTCGTCCTGTTTGCCTGCTGGTCATTTGGTGTGCCACGGGTTTATCAGCTTATTTGAATGCATTTAAATACTGTACAAGTTTACTTTAGCGAGATCTCTGCGGACCAGTGTGACGAGTGGGGGACACCGAAGTGTGGAGGAGGAGCCACGACAGCAGGAGCTGACCTGCATGTTCACCTGACGTTTGCATCCATCGACATTTCCTGATGAGGTTTTCATACCTGAGACAGTTGCCATGACTGAAAGAGCACTTCACTGCTAGGAAATGGGACCTGGTTTCAGGGTCAGATTTCTCACTGCAACTCCAACTTGTCCAACTTAGTGAACATGGCAACCCTGAATCCAAACGTCACTTCCGTTCAGCGGCATCTGTCTGGGAGCCCAACCGGACGAGCTGATGACCAAAGGCGGGTTGGCCTGGTGTTGCAGTGTCTGAAGCCAGCAGTGGAATGAAGTGAGCTGAATGTTCTGACGCGACTGCAGGAGGACGACCTCACCAGCGACTCCCTTTGCTCCACAATGAAGAACACGCCACATGTTGCCATCAGTAACTTTATTAGAAAAATAGGTTTGACTCACCTCACTGTACAGTATAAAACAATTCATTTGCAAGAATGCAAACACACTTGTTAGCAGAACAAAAACAAATATTCTTGACCTCCAAAATAAGAGGTCAAGAATAAATACATGAGGAAAATAAAGTTGTGACAAAGTAGGAAACAAGCTGCCCAACCCTTAGATGGGCGGAGCTTCATGACAGCTCGCCCCCAAAGGCAACTCATGTTCCAAGGACACAAGTGTGGTGCGTGACGTGCTCCCAGGCTGGCCTCATCATCAGCCCTATTTACATTTTTGGTGTCACCACTTAAATGTGACCTATGAGTTCCTACACTTCCCAGAAGACCTTGGAACGAGCTCCAAAACGCCACTGCCCACCCACAGGACGAAGCTGATGTCTGTTGCCTCAGTGATTCATTCTGTCAACAAATCTTGTGAAAACATCAAACCAACTTTCGGCACCTGAGATCCTCTTCTGAGCTCCTTTGGCTTTTTACAGCAGCGTTGGAAGCAGGAATGAGGACCGACCGTCGCCATCGCCGCTTCTGCTGCTTCAAGAGCAAAAACAGCAACAGTCAACAAACACCTGCTGCTGAAAATAACCCCGCCTACGTCGCAGGACAATTAAAATACTCAGCACATACGTACGGCTTTTATTTTGTAAACCCCTCGAGGACCCTGTCAGCACAGGACGGCGGGAACAAGCACTTCCTAAAACCTCTCAGGTTCTACACACATGAACATCTGCAGACAAACGAAAACCAGCATTTCCAAAATGATCCACTTCAATGCCTTCAAGTAGAACAACATCATCCCAGGAGGATCCCCACTTCCTCCCAACTGTTGCAAGCAGCCAGTCCCTGGAATGATTTAACCTGATTTAGAATATCCAAATAATTTATCGATCAATTCCTTTTTTGCTATTTGCCGAGATGAATACCAGTGCAACAGCATCACATCCAGTTATTACTTTCATGCTTCACTCAAGTACTTAAAATGAAACTTGACAGTTTAATAAATTATTCAGCTTTTACAAATAAACTATTTGAGCAACGTGTCTCAAACAGGTTTCCAGTATCAGCAGGAGCCAAAGGGATCCAGACAGGTCGGGATGCCAGAATAGCGACACTGCAAGAATGTTTCGATTGGACTTCCACAGATTTGACCAGATGAGAGGCTAAAAAGGACAATCATATGACAAATCTACGCAATCAGCAAGTGCATCTGTCCAGTCAGCAGCCGAACTTTGGTTTCCTTTTGTGGCCTGAAGGCTCAAACAGGTTGATTGAACCAGGTGGCACTGCTCCTCCCTCACAAGTCCACCAGTACACAAATAGTTTGGGACGCTTACGACCGTAGAGGAACCTCTCAACTTCTTTTTGGAATTGTCAATCGCCTCCAGAGCAGAGACCCAGGCTAGTTAGCTTAGCCCAATGACTGGTAGTAGGTGAGAAGTTTTAGCATAGCTAGGACTAGAAGAGCGGCTGCTGCTCCTGATCATGAGGAGGAGGAGGATTCCTGCTGGACACACCAGCATCCTGGACCTGAGCTAGCTGATGCTAACACTTCCACCCACTACCAGCCATCGGGCTAAGCTAACTAGCCTGGACCTGAGCTAGCTGATGCTAACACTTCCACCCACTACCAGCCATTGGGCTAAGCTAACTAGCCTGGACCTGAGCTAGCTGATGCTAACACTTCCACCCACTACCAGCCATCGGGCTAAGCTAACTAGCCTGGACCTGAGCTAGCTGATGCTAACACTTCCACCCACTACCAGCCATTGGGCTAAGCTAACTAGCCTGGACCTGAGCTAGCTGATGCTAACACTTCCCACCCACTACCAGCCATTGGGCTAAACTAACTAGCCTGGACCTGAGCAAGCTGATGCTAACACTTCCCACCCACTACCAGCCATTGGGCTAAGCTAACTAGCCTGGACCTGAGCAAGCTGATGCTAACACTTCCCACCCACTACCAGCCATTGGGCTGAGCTAACTAGCCTGGACCTAAGCTAGCTGATGCTTACACTTCCCACCCACTACCAGACATTGGGCTGAGCTAACTAGCCTGGACCTAAGCTAGCTGATGCTAACACTTCCCACCCACTACCAGACATTGGGCTGAGCTAACTAGCCTGGACCTAAGCTAGCTGATGCTAACACTTCCCACCCACTACCAGACATTGGGCTGAGCTAACTAGCCTGGACCTGAGCAAGCTGATGCTAACACTTCCCACCCACTACCAGCCATTGGGCTGAGCTAACTAGCCTGGACCTAAGCTAGCTGATGCTTACACTTCCCACCCACTACCAGACATTGGGCTGAGCTAACTAGCCTGGACCTAAGCTAGCTGATGCTAACACTTCCCACCCACTACCAGACATTGGGCTGAGCTAACTAGCCTGGACCTAAGCTAGCTGATGCTAACACTTCCCACCCACTACCAGACATTGGGCTGAGCTAACTAGCCTGGACCTGAGCAAGCTGATGCTAACACTTCCCACCCACTACCAGCCATTGGGCTGAGCTAACTAGCCTGGACCTAAGCTAGCTGATGCTTACACTTCCCACCCACTACCAGACATTGGGCTGAGCTAACTAGCCTGGACCTAAGCTAGCTGATGCTAACACTTCCCACCCACTACCAGACATTGGGCTGAGCTAACTAGCCTGGACCTAAGCTAGCTGATGCTAACACTTCCCACCCACTACCAGACATTGGGCTGAGCTAACTAGCATAGCAATCAGCTTAGCTGGGGAAACATGGACATAAAGGACAGTACCCTTCAAGATTCCTCAACTCTTTGACCACATGAAGACTTCATTGATGGTGGTGCGGAGCAAGAAGCCTCACCAATTTGCTAACATCCTGCCATGGAAGACGTACAGGCATCATTTCTTGGCACTAAACTTAACAGAAAAATCTCCCTCAGCTACTGTAGAGTGAGACAATGCATCACTCAGTTTGTTACAGGACAGCAACATTTGTTCAGGCTCATTTCAGTGCAACCAGGTAGCGTAGCCACAGCAGCGGACGAGACACATCACAACTGAAGAGCCCGTTCAGACACAGCCCTGACACGAGAGCAGCTCCGCACGCATCGGTCCTCTCCTCCACCAGCACATTAATGCATCACTGCAGCTTGCCAAGACCAAAGGGTTTATCAATTTATTTCATTGAAAGTTGGTTTGTTGCCCTCGTGAGTTTGTGGACAGAACGACATCAATGCTCTCGCTGTGTTTTGGCATCAAAGAGGTGACAGACGGGGAAATGCCTTCAGATCGATGGTGAGTGACCAAAAGGCTCAATACACATTTTGGATTAACGTTTTCAAGTTCAAGGCCAAATTTTGAATCCTCAATTATCTTGTTGCTCAGTCGTCTTTTTTTTAAACAGTGGCAGATGGGTCCTCCTTGCATTCACACCTGAACTTGGAGCTGCCCCCCATGGTCAGACCACAGGTTCCTACCAGGTCTGAACGGGACCTCGAGGTATTTAAGTGCTGCTGTTGTTTGTGTACATCTGAGGTGAAGGGGCGGGACGGGGTTCAAACCCTGCCTCACACTGAGGTAGTCAACGACCCCTCGATGGCTTCAGTTCTCAAAGAACCATTTTCCTAGAATGCCCGACTTTCAACACCAGGTGAGCACACCTCAATGCTACATCAGATCACGTCTAGTCCGTCACAGGGATGCGGCCTAAGATCTCAGTGAAACTAAAACAAAAAGTTCCTCTTAAAAGTGCACTTTTCCAGAATGACATCCAACTCAGCAAGTCTCAATGGCGGATCTGGAGTGGGGGGAGGGGCTAATAAACCTCTGATTATCGTTGACAGGTTCAGGAGATCAGCTCCTCACGAGGTGGAACACCATTGGACCACTTGAGTCAGGTGACCTTACCATTGCATCCACCGGCAGCTTGCAGTGTGTGACGCCGTACACGGGTCAGTCTTCATAGCGACACGTCAGGACCGGCCTCGACCCCTTTTCCCTGCTAGTCAGGTAACAAAAGGAAGCAATTAGAGAATGGAAACAGGATCGTGTTACATCTACAGCTGTCACTCTCTCTCTCTCTCACACACACACACACACACACACACACACACACACACACCATGCACATCAATGACGCCAAGCAGAGAATCTGTCCAGTTGGGATCTTAAGAGTCCATTTAAGATGCAGCAGGTGAGAACACATGGACACGCTCAGACGGCGGGGAGGGACGTGTGTGCGTGGGGGGGGGGGGGGGGTTAGAGCAGCCATTTCTCTCTATGAAAGCAAACTGAACAGACTAGAAGCGAGTCATGCATGGCGATTATCTCCCACAACAGCACAAAATCAAACCTCCAGATAAACATGCAGGATTAGTATCCAGGCCTTCAGTTGACTAGATCCTTCTGGGACGAGGAACTCTCGGGTCATTGGTCAAATTGTGCTTTTATTCCACCCCCAGTGACGAGGTGGGAGTGACAGACTTGGAGGGGCGGGGCTTAATCAACGCTGTGTTGACAGTGAATTTTTGGACACCAATTCAGTGAAACATTTTGGACATGAGGATGAAGTATGTCACTACACATACAGAGAAGTAGGTGATTTGGAATTTGATGGCATGCAAAGTTACGCTGGAGGGCGTGGCCAACGTTGGCAAACCTTTAATCCACTTCCTTCCACCTTTTAATTTGAAGACAATTTGAAGAGAGAATTTGCCGAAACATGAATTTGCAACACAATTTGAAGTTTTGTACACGTGTGGGTGTATGTTTATTAAAGCAGACAAACAGCAAAGAATACAAGCCAAAATGTAAAGCCAAAAAATTGGACTGCGACGGTCCTTTTTTTCCTTTTCAATAACAAGACACGCATTACTTTGTGACAATACAAATTGTATTTTCATTTGTTTTAAATACATGTTTAGGAGACATATGCTTTGTTGCTGTTAGCTAATTCAACATGGAAACCAGAATGTCTAAAAACATACATAAAGCTATAGCCAAATAGACAGCTCAAGCACATAATTGCATCTAAAAATTTCTCTCAAACTTTGTTATGGAAAATCTTTTTGACGACCATCATTTAAAAAAGAAATAAAAATAAAAGAAAACCAGTTCGCCAGAAACAGCTGGGAGTGTGACTACTGTTTGAGTCCAAGCGGATTATTAAAATATGTACAAAAAGGATCTCTTGCCAGATGTCACCAATTTTGAGGGAAAAAACTGCAGGCAACGTACGAGATTGAGGGCCAATCAGATCAAGTCTCTAAATAAAGACAAAAACACGGGTTTTGTTTAAAAACAAGAAGAAGAAGAAGCCCTACTGGTTTATTTCCACTGTTGCCCAAAAGAATCCTGATAAAATTCCTGGTTGTCAGATTTGTACCCGGAATAGTTACCAGAATGGTCACCACCTTGGAGCGGTTGCTGAGCAATAGGTTGAGAGCCCCAGTTCTGATTATTGGTCTGGCGACGCTTGGAATCTGGCTGGTTGTACCCATCAGCTTTGCGCTTTCCTCCTACATTTCCACCGCGGCCACCCCGCGCACCACGTACCCCTCCTCGCCCTCTCGGCTGCACGCCTCCTCTTGCGCCCCGCCCGCCACGGCCTGGTCCGGGCCCGCCACGCTGGGAGAAGTTGGCTCTGCCCCGAGGTGCTCCGGCACCGCCACGTCCTCTGGCTGGAGAGGCTCCGCCCCTGGAACCCCTGTTGACACCCCGGCCTCGTGCAGGAGCCTGGAAGTCATCGTACCCATAGTAGGGGTCGTCATAGCCACTGCGGTAGTTGTGATAGTCATAGCTGTAGTAATCATAGTAGTCCTCGTAACCATAGTAGTCTTGGGGGTACGAGTAGCCACCCCGATTGCCGCCTCGGCCCCGCCCTCTGACAGGTGGAGGCATGTGGGGAGGGGGAGAGTAGTAGTAATAGTCATCATACCTGAGGAGACAAAGACGATTCACCAGGTCAACACTCATCCTGCACTTCTGGTCGATACACCTGCTGATTCCCTTACAGTGACACTGTCAACAACACGTGCTTCAGTGTCACAGTCATGAAGAGCAATTCCCCTCTTCAGAGGATGAACATTGGTTTTCTGTGTGCTACTTTATTAACGTGACACTATTGACTGCTCAAAAAACAAGAACGCAAAGTTAACCAACTGATACTGGCGTACACTTGCTGAGACCAGCCTGCCAGGGAGCCTCCTGTTCACCTCTACCCACAACCTGCCGAGTCCCGAGTGGCATCTTACATCTGTGTTTTGGCTGCTTGTCTCTGGGCTTTGCGCTCCTTCCTCTTCTGATCAGGTGGTTTGGCAAAAACAATCTCAATCGGCTCTCCCTCCAGTTCCTTCCCGTTCAGCTCCTCCAACGCCTGAAACATGCAATGTGTCAGGTACAGTCTTTCAGTTTACTGCCACCAGGCTCCGGTAAATCACTACCAGTGTAACCAGAACTGCAGAGAACCGAACCTTCACAGCTCCGTCGCGCTCCTCAAAGTGAATGAAAGCGTA
The DNA here is from genome assembly GCF_037954235.1 of Aulostomus chinensis. Taxonomy (NCBI): domain Eukaryota; kingdom Metazoa; phylum Chordata; class Actinopteri; order Syngnathiformes; family Aulostomidae; genus Aulostomus; species Aulostomus chinensis. The sequence continues at coordinate 24,798,698 of NC_141339.1, forward strand.
ATCTTTGAGCTTCTTCACTCGCTCCAGTTTTCCAAACTGGCTGAAGCTCTTCTCCAGGATTTCCTCTGTGACTCCGTTGGCGAGGTTTCGCACAAACAAGACCTTCACCTGTAACACCAGCACCAAGTTGATGTCTCTCATGACAGCTGCCAAATCTTTACCAGTCTTTTAACTACAGCATAATTCATAGTCCAGCGTCAAATTGAGGCCCCGACTTAAGGTTTCAATGTTGACTGCGGCCCACAATAAAGGACTATAACACAACAGGGATTCAATTTTACCTTGGCCATGACCTCTGGGTCCGGATCCTCAATCGGATCGGCCCATTCCACTGTCACCACGTTGCCCCAAACTTTCACTTTGCCACTCATTAGCCGGCGGCGCGCTTGAGCAGCAGTTTTATGATCCTCATACTCCAGGAAGCAGAAGCCTCGGTTCTTCTTTTTGTCATCTGGTTGGTGGTACAGGATGACATCGCTGAGTCCCTCTGTCGGGCATCAGAACAGAGTCTTCAGACAATAACCGGTCAAGTCAAATGTGAACTGCAGAAGTACCACATAAAAAAAAGGACAAATGAGGTAAGTGTCATCAACCTGTGACTTTAGCAAACTCTTCAACAATCTGTTCCTTTGTTTTGCTCTTCGGGATGGAGCCAACAAAGAGCCTGTTGTTGGCAACAGATATACACACTCCGATGTGTTTGCCTGGGCGAATCTCATGATTATTACACTGTAAAGAAGCAATCAGAAAATACGTAATGAGATCCCAGTCGATACATAATTTATTCATTCTGGTCTTAATCTGAGTACTTTTTTAAAAATTATTTTTAACATTACCTCCAAAACGCCATCCCTGACAAACTTACCAGCTTCACCGCCTCCTGGGCTGCTTCTTTAGTGCAGAACGTAACGAAGGCGTAGCCCCTGTTCAGACCGCTCAGGGGGTCCATCATTAGCCGGAGGTCCCAGATGGGTCCGGCTTTTTCAAAGAGAGGAACCAGCTCATCTTCAAACAAGTCACGTGGAATCTTCCCAATAAAAATCTAGGACAAAATATGAAACACTTACAGAAACATACTGTACGTTCTCTACTACTGAGCACCTAGAAATTAAGAACACGAGAAAAAAAGCCCATTGATACAAATCTCACAATCCTTTCTTGTAAACTGAAGACAATGATAGTGTTTCCACTATGTCTGCATTGCTGGCAGCCCGTTTCATGGTAAAGTTGGTACCAGGGCTCAGTTTCCTGGCCCTGATGACAGACAACATCATAAGTACCTCTGTCCCCACGGTGGGCTGGAGACCCGTGTACACCGATTCGGGTGGCGGCCCGCCGTACTTTCGCTGGCCCGTTGTGACGTCAAGTGTGTAATTGGTTCTGTCCAGGAGTTCTTTGATCTTCACCTCATCTGGTCCTTTAGTGGAGTCTGAGACTTTGGTGCCCTGCTTCTCCCTCTGCCGGTAAGTCTTCATCACTCCACACAGAAAGGCACTTTTGTTCTGGAGGACAGACCAAAAACATCTTACAGACTTGGACACCCACCACTTGCTTCACCATGGCAACCCAAGTCCAATTATCTAAACAAAATGTAGCCGCCTTCAACAATGACATTCAAAGCAGCTTAATCACCAACTTCCTTCGTCAGTTCTTTGCCAATAAATACTTGTTCTTTGCAGCCCTGGTAAACATGAAACAACTTGCATCTCATTTTACTCAGCCAACATGAAGACAACTCACCTGCACGTGAGACAGATCGCTCTCTTTGAACTGGACCAGCACCTGCAGAGCTCCCTCCTCATTGAACTCTTTCAAAGCTTCAATAGCCCTTTCATCAAGGTCACTGTGTGCTACCAGACCTGGCGAGAGGGGAAACGTAAACAGTGTGAAGAAACGCCATCTCAGCAGAGTCAGCTAGGAAACTGTTCGAAGACAGATGTGTGTAAATTCAGGCAGTGTAACCAGTAACATGTCAACTAACATTGGAACTGGCACCTTCTGCAGGGACTCAGTTCACCTGCTACAGCCAAACAGCAGCTCTACTGTCTCCTTGTGGGCCACAGCAGCAGCTGCTTCAGGCTACGCTCATCCCTCCCCCTTTAGTACCATGCCTACATCAGCATGGCAGTAGTATAAAGACCTTACTACATTCGTGCAACTCCCAGGGTGCTTTAATTAATGATAGAAAACATCTGAGCAAGGAGGGCCTGAGTTTTATCTTTTGCTCTGCTGTGGGAGCTCATGACGCGATTGATCCATTAACTGCCATTAGTCCTTGTGTCAGTTACCTACACTATCTGTTCCTGATCAATACAAATCACACTATAAGAACAACCTTTAACAACGTCTGCATTTCACACAAAAAAAGCTTGGTGATAACAATGGGCCTCATTCATGTAATGATCTGGAAGGCAACTTTGTTCTAACTGGCTTCTTTTTAACTCCATCTACAGATCATTTTGAGGAGAAATTTACATTCATGAGATCCAGAGGTTGAAAATGTGCACTTCCCTGAGCAGAGGGCAAAGTCCCCATACCTGCAACGTAGAGTTCGTCGAGCTTCTCGGCGACCGGCTGGGGCAGCCCGGCCTCCAGCAGGGTCTGGAAGTGTTCGGAGTGAGTCTCCGCTGCCGTCGTGTCCATCGGCTCCTCCGTCCCGTTCCCGTTTACATGATCTGTGGCCATGTCTCCAGACATCTGTGCAGATGACATTACAGCTCAAAAAGCAAGACCACCACAGATTAAGAATTCGGTTTGGCGCCATCATGCAAGCCAGTGTGCAACCTGGAAGCTACCAGAGGATGCTAGCGACACACCGAAACTGAAACCACGTCCGAGATGACATGCTGGGGGTTCAGAACTCCACCTTTACGTTACAATGTGACTGAACAGCATCTTGGAACTAACTTGCTCGTAACCGTACCTGACCACCACGCCTCTGCTAGCGACTGCTGGCTATCATCGGCGGCACGAGCGAAATGCAGGCCCGAGTCTCGGTTGACAGCGTGGAGGTGGTCAGGTGAAAGTAATGCAATCTGAAATTCCATGTGTTACACGGTTTACCCTCCCACAAGCCCCGAGCGCAACGGTGGAGCGTGTTACCTTAAATCAATTCCACTGGCAGTCTTTCAAAACTGGCCTATTTTTCCAAAATGCCGGCTAGCCATGAAAGCGAGCTGCTATGCTGCTAACGCGCATCAAACACCAGTGTGAGTGGAGAGCTCTCCGAGTACGCCTCTGGAAACACGACAGCCAGGTTGTCGCGGACATACCATGCAAATGTAAATTTGGGTGCACGATGCTGATCCGCCGTGGTGAAGGTGCTTCAAGAAGGCAGAAATGTTCGCGGTGCCGGCGGTGCTCGGCTCAGTTTCTTCTCTCCGGTGAAACAAAATGGCTCTGCCGCGGGCCTGCAGCTACGGGGTTTCATAGCCCTCTTTTCACGGGCAACTTGGTTGTCAGACATCCGGTATAAAACCTGATGATAAAGGTTTGAGGTATTTGGGCCTTTCTGTTGACGATTAAAGCAATGAACGTCAGTAATACTTCCTAAATGCTAGTCTGTTTATTAGTGTTTGTGTGGTGAGTTTTATTTTGATGTTTCACACTGAAAATAGAGACAGTGACGCTACTTTTTCTACATTTGCAGGCAAACTAGGATGACTAAATGATGGACGTTTAATAAAAACTCCCCAAGTGTTGTCACATCAGAGTCTGTAAATACTTTATTACTTTAAGTATAAAATGTGTTATTACTGCGTTGTAATGTTATTTAATTCTAATTCGTTTAATTTGTGTTTATACTTCAGTTGCGTTTATACTTCCAAAAATATGAAGCTGGATTAAAATGAAAGGTACACTTCAAAGAAATAAAAAACTTTTTACTGTCCAACTTTGTCCACAATTCCAGCTTTTATATTCTGACTGACCCAGCATGATGGAGGCACCACAGGTGTTCTGTACCTGCACGCCTCTTTCCTTGCTCTGTGTACAACCTATATAAACCTCTGAGGTGTGAAACAGCCAATCAATCTACATTTTTAACACACACTAAAAATATAAAATTTAAGCAAAAAAAAAAAAAAATGAAGGCCAGCCCGGTGGAGCAGTGGTTCTCACTGTGGCCCCCTCGCAAGGAGGTTGTGGGCGGAGCCCCGGCTGGAGCACGGGGTCTGGATGAATGGATGGATGGATGATGGGTTGATGGACGGATGGATGAATGAGGAACTGGACCACCAGTTCTCGAAGAATAAAGTAACCCTTTGTTAAAGAGAACATGGTGAACTTTTATTTATTGCCTTTTTCTTTTAAACGTGCAGTGTTAATGGTGCCAATAAAACCTTTTTATGACTCTCTCTTTAACTGCATTTTTCTTCGTCTGTTTTATTTTGTCGTTGGTAATTTTTTGTCCCGGAAGCGTCGTCTCGGGTTAGGGGCGTGGCTTAATGACACGAAGTCGTTGCTGTTGGTCGAGCGCGAAATTTCAAATGTCGTCGCGAGAGCAGCAGGAAGTCGGAAGATTTAACGATGGAATCTGTGTAAGTCGCGAAGAACATCGGCGGGATCACATCGATCGACCCTAAACTGCTGGGATTAGCGCACTGTTCCTGGTTTGATTGATCGATCGATCGATCGATCTATCGATTGAAGTGAAATGGACGTCGCCACGTATTTACAGTGAGTCTGCGCGAGCTGCTCGAACACGCTGGCGTCAGCGGTACTGACGTCCGTCTGAATTCCAACTCATTTTCAGGCCCTTGGCAACTGCTGATGGACACACATTGGTTCTTACAGGTGTTTCGAAAGCAGTTTGAGCGCCTACACAGGAGACGACCCCCTGGACCCCTGGGACAAGTGAGTCCTCTCAAGCTAACTAGCCAACGTGTTGTTCCTGATCCAGGAACCGTCCTGAAGTTCCACCCGGCAAGCAGTGCCAGAACTGCGCTGGTTGATTAAAGAAGAGCTGTTTTTGCGATCGACGTTCTTAAATATTTTTGAATTGTTTTTCTTTTTAAAAGAAGCTGAACAACCTGTGTGTGTGTGTGTGTGTGTGTGTGTGTCAGGTTTGTGGAGTACCTGGAGCAAAGGCTACCTGCAGACGGCAGCACCGGCATGTCGCTGGTGTTGGACAGTCTTGTTCAGAGATTTCTGGGTGCTGAGCGTTACGCAGATGACATCAGATATGTGAACTACTGCATCAAATGTGTGAGTCGGACTGTAGCATGTCGCTAGTGAAGGTCAGCTGGAGGCTTTTTATCATGAGTGCAACTTCACTACTATGAAATCTGCTCTCTGGCACAAAAACCTGACCTTGTTATGTATTTGTACCAGTACTAGCAGTATTCCTATTGGTGCTCTCAGTTCTGTACTAGCATTGATGTCAACATGGTGTCAGTACTCGTACATCAGTGCCCGTGTCCTGCTGACAATGTTGTTATTGGTGCTAGTTCACTGCTGTTGTGTGTCTCATTATTTGTTGATCTGAACTTGGGCTCCCAGGCTAGTTTTTATCCAGAGCCCATCGCGCTGTACAGCCACATCTACGGTAAAGGGGTCGGCACCAGGACGGCAGCCCTCTACTTGGCCTGGGCGCAGCAGTTTGAGCTCAAGGGAATGAATGACCAAGCAGATGCTGTTTATCAGAAAGCAGTGGAGAACCACGCCCAGCCAGCCGAAAGCGTGCTTCAGGAGTACAGGTAGAGTGAAGAAGCTTAAAGGGACAGTTCCCATGTTTTGGTGTTGAGTCCTGTTTGCTACTTAGCAATGATGATGTTGATTGGCAGAGTTCTGGCTCAGAACAGTCCTGCTTTCTCTGGAATAGCTCTGGAAATTTGGGCCCAGGTGCCATGAGGGACACTGAGGTCACACTCCAGAACGACCAGCTGACTCAGGTTCACTGAAAGTTCCTCCACAGTGCACATGAAGTGGATGTCAGTGAGCCTCGGTCAGCTTGTACACACGGGAGCGTGACCTCAGTGACCCTGCGTGTTGTCTTTGTTCAGTCAAGAACAACGGAATCAGACTCAACCTTTAAAAAGTAAATCCCTGTGAAGTGATACTTCCTCCAAGAAGAGCCTTTCTCCAGAATGCAGGAGGAGCCGGTCACGTATATTTAGCTTGAGGCTAACGGAGGCTGATGCTAACAGCAGCTAAACTGTCCAAGAGCCTCATTTTGCAAACCCTCCATGTCGTCCACAATAGAGCAACAAACCTTCCTGCATTCATGAGTCACAGAAGTTACGCAGGAGTGGAAAACATCTCAGTGAGCTTGACGCCAATGAGTGAGGAGTTGGGAGACAAAATACTCTATTTTGGGCAAAATATTATTTCAGTCAATGAATTGGACCGATTTTAGTGTTGAACAACATGGACCACAATGACTGTTGAGTAAAACTACACTTTGATCTGCAGGCAGTTCCAGACCAGAACCAGAGGTCAGACAGGAGCATCTGGTGAGGCTGGATTCACTCATTCACTCCAACATTTCATGTCCTGCCACCTTCATTCATTCATCTGTTGTTGTCCTGTTAGCCGGCAGTCAGACCCCTCTGCACAACTCCCTCCTTACCAACCAGATGTCCTCCCACAGAGAGCCTGCTGCTCACCTCAAGGTCTGTGTGTGTGTGTGTGTGTGTTTTGTTTTTCTGTGGCTTCATGTCCAATTTCCAATCTAACACACACCGTATCATCTGTTCCAGGCCTCGGTGGAGTGTCTGTCCAAGCCTCCTTCAAGTAAAACCACCATCATGTGAGTAACTCATCAGGACGTTAGCCAGCCGGGACATTTCTGACGGTCACTCATGTCAATTACGGGTTCTTGTGTGTAATCTCTCCAAGTTTTGTGAGCTAGCTGCCTGAAAATGCTGCTCATTCAGTCCGTTCACATGCACAGTCAAGCTAAGCGACAGCGACTGTTTGATCGGGTCTTTTAACTGGACACCGTTGGCGCGCTTCACATGAGCAGGGAGGCACCACGTCTTTCACCGCAGCATGTCTGCCTCCATGACACTCGCTGGCCACGTCACCTCGCAGCTGGCAGTCAGACGTTCGTCCACCTCACCCTAACCAGTGGTGGACTTCACGTGCCATGATGAGAACAACACCCCCCCCCCCCGCATCCCTAACTACAAGTCTTGATTATATCACCAGTTTGTTCTTTAGCTCTAAAATCTGTCTGGCCTCCTCAGCCAGATCGGCAACACTGATACTATCCATTTTAGGTGTTGAGCTCCTGCTCTACCGCCAGGAAACGCCATGTGACATCAACTGATGTGTGTTCACTTCCAGAGTTTCCCGTTCAGAGACGTCCGGAATGATTTCCTCCGGTCAGAGCTCCGGAGTTCAGGTGGTGTCTGCCTACATGAAGGAGGAACTCAAGTGTGAAGGATCAGAACTGTGCTTCGAAGAGGTCCGAGCAACCAAGTACTTCTGTAAGATGCGTGAGCGGCAGGAAAAGGAGCAAAGAGAAAAGAGTAAGGAGGATATTTAAGGCTGTGGACCAAAGTCCAAGATCCTCTAGTTACTAACTGCTGTCTCGTCTGGGTGTGCTGAAGAGGAGAAGATGCTGAGTGAGCAGAAGCAGGGAATCCTGAGCCTCCAGTGCATGTTGGAGCAGGTGAACCAGGAACTGGAGGCCTGTGGCGGTTTACCCAGTCACCTCCTGTCACAGCAGGTGAGACCGCCATTTCTGATCAGTTTGGAACTGCTGTTTGATAATGTGACAGTCCTTCACTCTCATAACTACAGAGTCCAGGTCTTTATAGGGCTGAAAATGTGGAAAGGTCCAATTTCTCAGGTAATCTGGAGAAGCTATAGCTACTTCCAAAGTCCACCCACTGCTGTGGCGAGTGGGTAAAGAGGGCGGGGATGTGATTGAATTATTCTGTGACAGTCAGCTCGCTGCTGCTGTCGGGCAAAAACTGCACCTCCTCCTAAGGTCCAGGTCACAACCTTTGAATACCGGCAGTATAAATGCACCGCATCTTGTCTGCCACCAATACGACCAGAAGAAGACAGAAGTTCCACTGTTACTGGGGGTGCTAACTTCCTGAGCACGAGCTGAGAGTGAAAGTCAAGTTTATAAATTGTAGCTTTAATAATATGAGATTATTCTAACACAGTGTTATTCTCTTTCCTCTCAGCCAAAGCTGCCTTTGGTAGAAACGACCACCACGGTGAACCCGAACCCTCCCCAGCAGTCGGTGGGGAGACCTCACCCTTCAAACCGTTTGAGCAGCAGGCGCTCGCTTGGCCTGAGTCTACACACCCAGCCGACCTTCACTTGTGAGTCTGCTGCGGTGCCAGAACCTCCTCAAAGTCAGAGCTGCGCCGGGGTGCCGGACACTAACATTGTGAGTTCAGAGCTTTCCCAGTGTGCCTCTGTCCGAGCTGACCACAGTTCACCAGAACCAAGGGCGACCTCGGCAGACCAAGTACGTGTGGTGCAGACCTCAGTGGTTCAGCAGAGTGACGGTGATGAGCAGACGAACTTGGCACTCCCACGGCCTGCTGACGGTCTCTGCCTGGATGGGCAGCAGCAGACCGCCACCTCACACCCGTGAGTACCAAAGTCTTGTGTGAGATGGTCATCTCCAGGTGCTTGTCCCTCTCAGCACCTGTGAGACCGTTCAAGAACAATGACTGCAACTTTACTCTCTCGTGTGGTTACTGTTTGATGGCATCTGAACATGGTTTCCTCCAGAAGCGCTGACTTTCATTTCCTTCCAGGGGCATCACCACGGAGCCGGATGAGAAACTGGATGGTGAGTAAAGCGGAGGGGCTGCCGGTCGGACGATAGATGCTCGCCAGCTGCATGACTGTCAAATCAAATCTTGTGGTGAAGAGGAAGAAACGAAATGCAAAAAGGCTCTAAATGGTCGAAGTCAGGTTTTAGTGACAGACACGAGCGCTAAAGGACCAAGTAACAAGTGAATACAGCGCTTTCATCAGGCGGGGAACAGGTTTGGTAGAAGTGGCGTAACTGGTAGAGACGTCTCAAAGCCTCTGAAAAGGTTTGAGTGCTGAAGTCTCTTGAAGAAAAATGGACAAAATGAGAGGTAAAATCAGATGTGGAGAATCAGTCAAGGATTTACAGTTCAGTGACGTTGAGGGTTAATGAGTTAATGGAAGTGAATGTTAATTTAACAGTTAGTGAGTGTTTAGTTAACGGTTGTTCAGTGTTTAGTAAACTGTTGGTCAGTGTTTAGTAAACTGTTGGTCAGTGTTAAGTAAACGGTTGGTCAGTGTTTAGTAAACGGTGAGTGAGTGTTTAGTAAACTGTTGGTCAGTGTTTAGTAAACGGTTGGTCAGTGTTTAGTGAACGGTTGGTCAGTGTTTAGTAAACGGTTGGTCAGTGTTTAGTAAACGGTGAGTGAGTGTTTAGTAAACTGTTGGTCAGTGTTTAGTAAACTGTTGGTCAGTGTTTAGTAAACGGTGAGTGAGTGTTTAGTTAACGGTGAGTGAGTTTTTAGTTAAGGGTGAGTGAGTGTCTAGTAAACTGTTGGTCAGTGTTTAGTAAACGGTGAGTGAGTGTTTAGTTAACGGTGAGTGAGTTTTTAGTTAAGGGTGAGTGAGTGTTTAGTAAACTGTTGGTCAGTGTTTAGTAAACGGCGAGTGAGTGTTTAGTAAATGGTTGGTCAGTGTTTAGTTAACGGTTGGTCAGTGCTTAGTAAACTGTTGGTCAGTGCTTAGTAAACTGTTGGTCAGTGTTGAGTAAACGGCGAGTGAGTGTTTAGTAAACGGTTGGTCAGTGTTTAGTAAACAGTTGGTCAGTGTTTAGTAAACGGTTGGTCAGTGTTTAGTAAAAGGTTGGTCAGTGTTTAGTAAACAGTTGGTCAGTGTTTAGTAAACAGTTGGTCAGTGTTTAGTAAACGGTTGGTCAGTGTTTAGTAAACAGTTGGTCAGTGTATAGTAAACGGTTGGTCAGTGTTTAGTAAACTGTTGGTCAGTGTTTAAACAGCGAGTGAGTGTTTAGTAAATGGTTGGTCAGTGTTAAGTTAACGGTTGGTAAGTGCTTAGTAAACTGTTGGTCAGTGTTTAGTTAACGGCGAGTGAGTGTTTAGTAAACGGTTGGTCAGTGCTTAGTAAACGGTTGGTCAGTGTTTAGTTAACGGCGAGTGAGTGTTTAGTTAACGGCGAGTGAGTGTTTAGTAAACGGTTGGTCAGTGTTAAGTTAACGGTTGGTAAGTGCTTAGTAAACTGTTGGTCAGTGTTTAGTTAACGGCGAGTGAGTGTTTAGTAAACGGTTGGTCAGTGCTTAGTAAACGGTTGGTCAGTGTTTAGTTAACGGCGAGTGAGTGTTTAGTTAACGGCGAGTGAGTGTTTAGTAAACGGTTGGTCAGTGTTAAGTTAACGGTTGGTAAGTGCTTAGTAAACTGTTGGTCAGTGTTTAGTTAACGGCGAGTGAGTGTTTAGTAAACGGTTGGTCAGTGCTTAGTAAACGGTTGGTCAGTGTTTAGTTAACGGCGAGTGAGTGTTTAGTTAACGGCGAGTGAGTGTTTAGTAAACGGTTGGTCAGTGTTAAGTTAACGGTTGGTAAGTGCTTAGTAAACTGTTGGTCAGTGTTTAGTTAACGGCGAGTGAGTGTTTAGTAAACGGTTGGTCAGTGTTAAGTTAACGGTTGGTAAGTGCTTAGTAAACTGTTGGTCAGTGTTTAGTTAACGGCGAGTGAGTGTTTAGTAAACGGTTGGTCAGTGCTTAGTAAACGGTTGGTCAGTGTTTAGTTAACGGCGAGTGAGTGTTTAGTTAACGGCGAGTGAGTGTTTAGTAAACGGTTGGTCAGTGTTTAGTAAACGGTTGGTCAGTGTTTAGTAAACGGTTGGTCAGTGTTTAGTAAACTGTTGGTCAGTGTTTAGTTAAACGGCGAGTGAGTGTTTAGTAAATGGTTGGTCAGTGTTTAGTAAACGGTTGGTCAGTGTTAAGTTAACGGTTGGTAAGTGCTTCGTAAACTGTTGGTCAGTGTTTAGTTAACGGCGAGTGTGTGTTTAGTAAACGGTTGGTCAGTGTTTAGTAAACGGTTGGTCAGTGTTTAGTAAACTGTTGGTCAGTGTTTAGTTAAACGGCGAGTGAGTGTTTAGTAAATGGTTGGTCAGTGTTTAGTAAATGGTTGGTCAGTGTTTAGTAAACAGTTGGTCAGTGTTTAGTAAACGGTTGGTCAGTGTTTAGTAAACTGTTGGTCAGTGTTTAGTAAACTGTTGGTCAGTGTTTAGTTAAACGGCGAGTGAGTGTTTAGTAAATGGTTGGTCAGTGTTTAGTAAACGGTTGGTCAGTGTTAAGTTAACAGTTGGTAAGTGCTTAGTAAACTGTTGGTCAGTGTTTAGTTAACGGCGAGTGTGTGTTTAGTAAACGGTTGGTCAGTGTTTAGTAAACGGTTGGTCAGTGTTTAGTAAACTGTTGGTCAGTGTTTAGTTAAACGGCGAGTGAGTGTTTAGTAAATGGTTGGTCAGTGTTTAGTTAACGGTTGGTCAGTGCTTCGTAAACTGTTGGTCAGTGTTTAGTTAACGGCGAGTGTGTGTTTAGTAAACTGTTGGTCAGTGCTTAGTAAACTGTTGGTCAGTGTTTAGTTAACGGTGAGTCAGTGTTTAGTAAACGGTTGGTCAGTGCTTAGTAAACTGTTGGTCAGTGTTTAGTAAACTGTTGGTCAGTGTTTAGTAAACTGTTGGTCAGTGTTAAGTAAACGGTTGGTCAGTGTTTAGTAAACGGTTGGTCAGTGTTTAGTAAACGGTGAGTGAGTGTTTAGTAAACTGTTGGTCTGTGTTTAGTAAACGGTTGGTCAGTCTTTAGTTAATGGTGAGTGAGTTTTTAGTTAACGGTGAGTGAGTGTTTAGTAAACTGTTGGTCAGTGTTTAGTAAACGGTGAGTGAGGGTTTAGTAAATGGTTGGTCAGTGTTTAGTAAATGGTTGGTCAGTGTTTAGTAAACGGCGAGTGAGTGTATAGTAAATGGTTGGTCAGTGTTTAGTTAACGGTTGGTCAGTGCTTAGTAAACTGTTGGTCAGTGTTTAGTAAACGGCGAGTGAGTGTTTAGTAAACGGTTGGTCAGTGTTTAGTAAACAGTTGGTCAGTGTTTAGTAAATGGTTGGTCAGTGTTTAGTAAACGGTGAGTGAGTGTTTAGTAAACTGTTGGTCAGTGTTTAGTTAACGGCGAGTGGGTGTTTAGTAAATGGTTGGTCAGTGTTTAGTAAACAGTTGGTCAGTGTTTAGTAAATGGTTGGTCAGTGTTTAGTAAATGGTTGGTCAGTGTTTAGTAAACGGTTGGTCAGTGCTTAGTAAACTGTTGGTCAGTGTTTAGTTAACGGCGAGTGTGTGTTTAGTAAACTGTTGGTCAGTGTTTAGTAAACGGTTGGTCAGTGTTTAGTAAACGGTTGGTCAGTGTTTAGTTAACGGTTGGTCAGTGCTTAGTAAACTGTTGGTCAGTGTTTAGTTAACGGCGAGTGTGTGTTTAGTAAACTGTTGGTCAGTGTTTAGTAAACTGTTGGTCAGTGCTTAGTAAACTGTTGGTCAGTGTTTAGTTAACGGCGAGTGTGTGTTAAGTAAACTGTTGGTCAGTGTTTAGTAAACTGTTGGTCAGTGTTTAGTTAACGGCGAGTGTGTGTTAAGTAAACTGTTGGTCAGTGTTTAGTAAACTGTTGGTCAGTGTTTAGTTAATGATGAGTGAGTGTTTAGTAAATGGTTGGTCAGTGCTTTGTAAACTGTTGGTGAGTGTTTAGTTAACGGCGAGTGAGTGTTTAGTAAACGGTTGGTCAGTGCTTAGTAAACGGTTGGTCAGTGTTAAGTTAACGGTTAGTGAGTCTTTAGTTAAAGGTTAGTGAACAGTCCAGTTAAGACGGGAGGAAACACTGGGGAGTTCGGGGAGGGGTCACAAAGAGCCTTCATACTTGGGTGCTGATGAGGCAGAAGTTCTTCTTCAGCAGTCTTGCGTGTACCTGAGCATGTGAACTTCTGTGAAAGTGATACTGAGAATCTTGGACTCACATGCCTGACCTGTTTGCAGCACCATCGTCTTCCTGGTTATTTCCAATGTCTCTTCTTTTTTGTCTGTCTCAGTGTCTCATGGGGGGAACCGGTCTCACATCACTCCTAACAGCTCACTTGGATTCGTTCAGGCCACGCCTTCAAGGGTGCTGCCGTCACCCACTGTAAACACTCGTGAGGCGCTGGGTGAGCTGTCCTCTTCTCTGCTAGTGTGGGCGGACCTTCTTCATTGTCCATCTTCCTCTAATGTTGCCTCGCTTCTCTCCCTCTTCCCTCTATCATGCCTTGGCTCTCTCCTACTATCCTTGTTCCAGATGTGATCATGGACATGTTTCAGGCGCCGACGCTCCTCGAGGACCCTTTCAAAATCACGTCAGCATTCCATGTCGCTGAGACAGCCTTTCATGATGGGTACATCAGAAATGGTCAGTAAGCTCGAAGTCATGCTTCATTCAGAGAGTCCATTTGGCCTCTCCAGTACTCGCTACCAGGAGTACTCAGCTCACTGAGGTGTTTCTGCCTCCTCCGTCACTTCTTAGTGACTCCAGAATGCAGGAAGATCCAGCCACGTATATTTAGCTTGAAGCTAACAGAGACTGATCCTAACAGCAGCTAAACTGTTCAGACACATCTGGTCAGCAACTCTCCAGGTGGTCTGGTAGAATCCAGGTCTCCTTGATCCAGCTGGAGGATCAGGGATCCACCAACACCTGGACTGGAGATTGAAACTAGCAAGAATAAATCAAAATACTTGTTGCGTGTTTGCTATGCAGCTGGTGCATTGGGTCAACTCTGCTCAGATAAGCCTTAGGGACGAGCCTGTACTTACTTCACTTGGTGACATCATCATTTTTTACCTCTCAGACGGAAACATTGCATGAGAAAACCTCAGTTATTCAGATGAGCCAGTGATTCCTACTAGTTGACTTCTGCTGCTTTTACCAGTGAAGCAGATTTTTCTTTTGACAATGATTTTAAGGAGACCCATCGCTGTTGGCGAAGCCTGTTGCCACTGCGCCGTTCACCATCTTCCAGGATGACGATGACAAAGAAAATGTCAGGTAAACTCAGTTCATTTGTCTTCATATACATATTTTCAGTTAGACACTCATTGTGTCTCTGTTGTGTTGCCACTAGCTCTGCTTCTGCAGTGGAGAAGTCTAAACCAATCAGAGCTCTGGCTGAAATCCAGGTGACGAGACCAGACAAAACCAACGTGAGTATAAACCCAACTCACCTTCACGAAGATGCTGAGCACAAAACAAACAGGTGCGATGCTCTGGTTGTCCAGGAGACTCCTCTGGATCTGGCGCCGGATGAGAGCACCATGTGGGGCATTCGCTACAACTCCCTCCACTCGCTAGCCGCTTGTCCCAACAGCACCACAGACTTCGCTATGCTGGCCCAGTTTGTGTCGACTCCCTTCACACATAAAACCCCCATCAATTTCTTCCAGGACCAAGGTACCAAAGAACCGTCACTCCCCCTCGGGCTCATGGGGCTCAGTAGCGTGTTGTGGTACTGGTCATTAAATCCCAGAATATCTACTTTGACTCTGCAGACAACTGTGATGGCGGCGATGCTGATGACAATGCTTTTACCAGACGGCAGCCAAAAAAACTCAGGTACCGATCTCTCTCACTGCGGTCTTGTTGGGATAATTAACACGGTTATATTTTTCTGAGTGTCAAGAACTCCTCAGAGCCAGACAAGCGCTTAGCTTAGCATCATGTATGGTAGTGGGTGGGAAGTGTTGGCATACCTCTGTACCTTGACTGTATCCATGTGGTGATGGTGTCATGAGTCTCTACCCCTCCCCCAGCCCCATCATAGAACAGAGTCCACTCTCTGAAACAGCCGTCAGCCAGCTCGCCCCCTCCTTGGCCACACAAGGCACTATCGTAGGTGAGGGGCTCGCCGCGGCTCCCCACTGTCTGACCACCTCCTCCACCCTGGTGCAACCACCTCCTCCAGGGCTGCTGTCCTTCAGGGACCAGACGCTCTGCCCCTGTGACTCTTCGGCCCCCAGGGCCGCAGGACCTACCTGGGAGGTACACGCTAGCCCAGAGAAGCTCCCTGAACCGGCCTCTCTGACCCCCCAAAGACCTGAGAGTGTAGTTCAAATCAGACAGGAGGCGTTCACCATCATGGAGGATTCTGGAAACTCCACCTACCCAGAACAAGCGTATAAATCCACCACCAATGTTCCCATGAGTCCTGAGTGCCCTCTTAAACCCGACTGGCCATCCATCAGAAGTCCCCAGGTCACAGTTGAGCCAGACCTAGATGCCTTCCTGAGTCCGTGCCGGCTCAAGATGAGGGACACTGTCCCCACCAAGAGCCTGGATGTCCCCATGAGTCCAGAACAGCTGCACCACGATGATCCCATGAGCACAGTGCGGCCGCCGCAGTTCGGTGCTGTGGATGAACCCATGATGAGTCCTGGCAGAGACCTGTGGAACAGCACCAACTTGTCCTTGCAGAAATGTCCAGGACCGGTCCAGCTGCTATCAGACCCCTGGGACAATGGACTGATCTCACATCTGTTGTCAACTGTGACCCCTCCTCTCACCTCTCACCCTCGCTGTATCACCTGGATGCGCAACATCCCCACCATCACCCCCAAAATGACCATCAGCATAGGTAAGGACAACAGCTCTCTAACACCTCCAGCCTCCCCCCTCGCTGTGAGCCTGGCTCTACATTTAGCTTTATTCTAATCTGTTTAGCCTAGCTTAGCATAAAGACTGGGCACATGGCGAGATGGTCCACCCGACTGTTCGACTGAGAATGTTTTCTCTGACAGGAAAGGCATCCCTACGAGTGGACTGCGTCCTTGGTGAAGGTGCTTTTGCTACTGTTTATCAAGCCACTGACCCCGAGACATCTGAGAAGATGGTTCTGAAGGTGAGACAAGAGTGAACCCAGATGAATGAAAGATGGAACCCAACAACACTGCTGTTCTCAGACAGTGAAAAGAAATCCTAAAAAAATTGCAAATAAATCTTCTCCTCCATGCTACATTGGAGAACTGACACCAATGCTAGTTAGCTTAGCACAATGACTGGTAGTGGGTAGGAAGTGTTAGCATCAGCTAGCTCAGGTCCAGGTTAGCTAGCTTAGCACAATGGCTGGTAGTGGGTGGTAAGTGTTAGCATCAGCTAGCTCAGGTCCAGGCTAGTTAGCATAGCCCAATGGCTGGTAGTGGGTGGAAGTGTTAGCATCAGCTAGCTCAGGTCCAGGATGCTGGTGTGTCCAGCAGGAATCCTCCTCCTCCTCATCATCAGTAGCAGCAGTCGCTCTTCTAGTCCTCAACAAACCTTTGGTTCTGTTGACCCAGGTTCCAGTGTAGCTTTGGAGGTGCTGCGTCAAATCACTGCTCCCAGTCAGGAAAGTAGTTCCGGCTACGTGTCTGATTCTACCACTACAACGTCTCCTCATGTTAAACTGGTGTTCATCACCAAAGTTACACACAACCCTCCTGATATTAATGCAGGCAGAGAGGGAGCTACGCTAACACTTCCCACCCACTACCAGTCATTGTGCTAAGCTAACTGGCCTGGGTCTATCTGTAGAACCACTGGTGAACCTTTGTCAGATCTGTGTATGTCATTATCCAGCAGCAGTTTGCTTATTTCCTCGTCTTTAGCACCAGACCAGTGCCATTGTTGTTACAATGAACTTAAAAAAAGCGAACAAATATGTCTGCAGCTGAGTTTGAAAGATTAATAAACTGTAATTATGAAGTGTTTTATAGAAATGTGTAGAAACAAATGTTCAGTGTTGTGCTCAGTGAATGTCTGATGGTCGCCACAGGTTCAGAAACCTGCCAATCCCTGGGAGTTCTACATCAACACTCAGCTGGACGCTCGGCTGCCGCCTGGTGTCCGCCACCTGTATAGCAGCATCAGCTCGGCTCACCTCTTCAACAATGGCAGCGTGCTGCTTGGCGAGCTTCACAACTACGGCACTCTGCTGGTGCGTTCACGTGTCACATGACCCACAGGCTGCAGTCGTAGAGGTCATAGGAGTCAACTGTGGCGTGTCTTTCAGAATGCAGTGAACATCTACAAAGGTCTGAGTGATAAAGTGATGCCACAGCCTCTCGTCATCTACTTCACCATCTGCATCCTGCACATGGTGGAGCAGCTGCACGCCATCCACATCATCCACGCCGACATCAAACCCGATAACTTCATGTTGGGTCAGAGGTGACCGCGCACGCACACACACTTGCGCGCAGAGTCTCTGTTGTGCGATCAGAGTTGCTCACTGTCTGGTTGTGTTCCAGGTTCCTGGAGAACAAGAGTTTTGAGGCCGCGAACGTGGACCACGGTCTGGCCCTCATTGACCTGGGCCAGAGCATTGACATGGAGCTGTTCCCAGAAGGCACTGCTTTCACCGCCAGGTGTCTGACCTCAGGCTTCCAGTGTACTGAGATGCTGAGCAGGAAACCGTGGAACTACCAGGTGAGGCAGCGTCTGAGTTCAGATGTCTTTCTTCTGTACGGTGAACCGCACGTGCGTGCGTGCGTTTGTGTGTGTGTGTGTGTGTGTGTGTGTGTGTGTGTGTGTGTCATCACGTGAATCTTGCTGCTGTCTTCCAGACTGACTACTTCGGAATAGCGGCGACGGTCTACTGCATGCTGTTCGGGACATACATGCAGGTTGTTAATGACGGTGGCGTGTGGAGGACAAACGCCGTATTCAGAAGGTAATTCCGGAGTTGTGACCTCAGATAACATCGACACCACTTGATCCTGAAGTCGCTGAGCGTCTGGCTAGACGAGCCTCTGGGAGACTCTGTTTTCAGAGGCTTCTCTTTGCACTCATACTGACTCCTCCCAAACATGGTGGAGGGGCGGAGCCTGAGTCAGGGACAGCGCCATGTTGGGTCAGATCTGTGTGATATTTTGCCTTGGGTTTGGAGAGGAATGATCGTACTCCAGTTGGAACCATTTTCTTCCTCTTAACCAAACATTCAGAATTTTTTTTGAATTGAAAGACAAAACATGGATAGAAACCAAAGACCTGAAAATCTTATTTGGGAACAAAGGGTCCTCATGTGTTTTTATGACTGGCCGGCGCGTCTCTCGAAGGAGTGACGCATTTCTTTGCTGGTCAACATGTCACCGTGATAAAAGCTGTTGATCCTGCTGCCAGGTCCTCGAGCCATGAAACACATAATAAAGCACTTCTGCTTTTATTTTGAAGGCTGGGTCACTGCAGGGGAAGAGATTTTGTTGGTGACTGATCCAGGATCAGGTCTGTGGAGCCAGGCAAAAAACATTCAAAGCTTTGGGATTATTATATTTACAGTGGACGTGAGTTCGAGTCCCGGCCCTTGTCTCTTGTGATGCATCGTCCTGTCACTCATGTGGGTCCTGCATCGTCTGAGAAGGTCTGATCTGAGACCTGCAGGGTCTGCATGCCGTGTGACATCACTAACTCAGTCGTCGTGTTCTGTCGCTCAGGAACCCTCACTGTGATTTGTGGCTGGACTTGTTCCACACGCTGCTGAACGTTCCAGACTGCAGATCTCTGCCGAGCCTGCGGAACCTTGGCCACAGGCTGGTGTCGGTCCTGCAGCAGAACTACAGCAGCAAGTTGCCGTCGCTGAAGAGCCGCCTGGTCGTGCTGCTGCTGGAGGGCCGCAAGACGGGCCGGAGATGATGGCGAGCCTTCATCATCATCATCATCATCATCATCATCACGCCGTCTCTCCTCTCCCCACCCGGACCGTGCTCGGTTTTAGAGTTCAACACGCGTGATGTCATGATGCTGTTCAGCCGCGGTCTTTTTGTTTTGGTGAAGAATAAAAGGAGTGTAAAGGATCCTGGTTCATGACCAGCTCACCTTTTTGTTTGTTGTGATACGATTGGTTCTAAAATTGTCTCCCAGATTTTTGTCGTTATTGTACACCTTTACTGTCACAACAAACACGAGCTTCTGCAGCACCGCTGATTTACTAGCAACTGCAAAGTTCTGCGTCTCAGTCAAGCAGAGGAAGTATTTTAATATCATGAGTAAATGAGGAGCTGAAATCTTCCCTGCGTACTAAAAGTGTTGCTCACTCGCATTCACACCTGGAGCGAGGCTGACAAACATCGCTGTCTCCTCGATGCTGCAGAGCTGATTTGTACTTCAGCAGCCTGTCTCCAGAGAGGTGGTGGTCATTCGAGCTACATAAGCTAGCATCAATACCTGGAGTTCACTTGGAATCTTTCATTCTTCCACTGAGCTCAGGCCATCTGGTGGTGCTGCTTTCAAGTTCCTCAAGCTGGGTGGGAAATCTCAGATCTTCGCAAGTTGAACGAGGGTTCTACTAAGCTGAAGTTTAACATTTGCTAACAGTAACTTTCATGTTACCGATTAAAGGTTTTATTCTGCTTGAAGCATCTGATAAGGTTGTAAGGAGTGTGTGTGTGTTTTATTTATTATACCCATATAAGCTGTATTTATTTCAGCTCTTTAATAAGAAACTTCTAGAGTCCTGAAGAATTACATCATGGCTGCTACTGTCATTCATGCAGAAGTAACAACATTCCTGGGTCTAGTCTAAGGTGTGTGTGTGGGGGGCGTGTCTATATCTTTGTGACGTGTCCAGACCTGCAGCTGCAGTGTTTCTGCCTGATAAACATCTCCAGGTTCAGTCTGCTGAGAAACGATCAGCAGTTTCAGTTAGAAAAAAGTCTTATTCTTAGCACCGTTTTAGATTGTTATTGAAAAGCTGATTTTCCGAGCAATACATGAAGGCAGCACAGGCCAGGCCACAAGAATCCAGGTAGCCTGCACTGTGGGATCAGTGAGCTATGGCGGGGCGAGGTCTGTCAGACGATGATGTGGCTGCTGCCTGCAAGGAAGGAGACCCCAGAACCAAGGTGACTCGACCTCCTACCATCTTTGAATGAACTTGATCTAACTTGATTACCTGGACACGGACGCAGGTGAGGCGCCAAAGCTGTGATGTCAAACCTGTCGGCTGAAACAACGACAGCCCTGCAAGACGACTCACGTGCTAGACATTTCTAGAAGTTCTCAAATTCTCTTCAAGGATGTAAATGTCCTTGACCACGTCTTGGAGGGGAATGAGTCACTTTCTACATTTAAAGTAAGGCTATTCACAAGCTACTAACATCTTTCACAGAGTCTCTTATTGTCCATCTCCAGAGGCACACAAGAAGATAGAGACCCAGGCTAGTTAGCTTAGCACAGTGACTGGTAGTGGGTGGGAAGTGTTAGCGTAGCTGCGTCTCTGCCTGCATTACTATCAGGAGGGTTGTGTGTAACCTTGGTGATGAACACCAGTTTAGCATGAGGAGACGTTGTAGTGGTAGAATCAGACACGTAGCCGGAACTACTTTCCTGACTGGGAGCAGTGATTTGACGCAGCACCTCCAAAGCTCCACTGGAACTTGGGTCAACAGAACCAAAGGTTTGTTGAGGACTAGAAGAGCGACTGCTGCTACTGATGATGAGGAGGAGGAGGATTCCTGCTGGACACACCAGCATCCTGGACCTGAGCTAGCTGATGCTAACACTTCCACCCACTACCAGCCATTGGGCTAAGCTAACTAGCCTGGACATGAGCTAGCTGATGCTAACACTTACCACCCACTACCAGCCATTGTGCTAAGCTAACTAGCCTGGACCTGAGCTAGCTGATGCTAACACTTCCCACCCACTACCAGTCATTGGGCTAAGCTAACTAGCCTGGACCTGAGCTAGCTGATGTTAACACTTCCACCCACTACCAGCCATTGGGCTAAGCTAACTAGCCTGGACCTGAGCTAGCTGATGCTAACACTTCCCACCCACCACCAGTCATTGGGCTAAGCTAACTAGCCTGGACCTGAGCTAGCTGATGCTAACACTTCCCACCCACTACCAGCCATTGGGCTAAGCTAACCAGCATCCTGGACCTGAGCTAGCTGATGCTAATGCTTCCCACCCACTACCAGCCATTGGGCTAAGCTAACTAGCCTGGACCTGAGCTAGCAGATGCTAACGCTTCCCACCCACGACCAGACATAGAGCTAAGCTAACCAGCCTGGGTCTCAAATTCTTGTTTCTTTAAAGAACACTTACATTTCTGGTGACCTTTATTCTTGGTTCTGTTCCCTGGATGGTCTGGTCTCTGCAGGATTACATGATGCAGCAGACGATGCTGAGGGTCAAAGATCCATTACGATCTCTGCAGTTCTACACCAGAATCCTGGGCCTGACGTGAGTCTGGAGCACAATGAATCTCATCGTCCCAAGAGCTCGGGACCCCCATGAAGTGTTGTGTTCCTCTGGGTTATTCAGGTTGCTCCAGAAAATCGACTTCCCTTCAATGCGTTTCACTCTCTACTTCCTGGGTTACGAGGACAAGTCGGACATCCCGACTGACATTAGTGAGCGGACAGCGTGGACGTTCTCTCGCCGAGCGACTCTAGAACTCACACAGTATGTAAACACTGCGGAAACTCTGAAATTGATTTTTTTTTTACTCTCTATACGACTACAAAAACAGGATCTGGAGCTCGTTTAGCTCCCTGGTTCCAGTCACTGGAATTCCAGTGGACATGCCCATTTTTAGGGGACATCTCTTATTGATCCTTGTCTCCAGAACCAGACAAGAAGACAGAGACACTTTGCCAGCTTGCTTAGTCCAATGACCTGTGAACGGTGGAAGTGTTAGCATGGCTCTACTGCCACTGCCACAGGGTTCTGCCCTCTAGAACTCTGTTCCTGACGGTGTCTCTGTGTTCTGGTGGTTTCAGTAACTGGGGCTCAGAGTCTGATCAAAGTCTGTCTTATCACAACGGGAACAATCAACCTCAAGGATTTGGTGAGATGCTTCCTACACAAAGATGACAACATGATCAACTTCCTGTTTGTTAACTTCCTCCTCATCATCTCCAACCCTGTGACCGTGAAGCTGCGTTCTGTTCGTGACCCTCCGTCTCGCTGCAGGTCACATCGGCATCGCCGTCCCTGATGTTCAGGCTGCCTGTGAGTTTTTTGACAAACAAGGGGTGACGTTCGTCAAGAAACCAGATGCAGGTGAGAGCTGGTGAAAGACGCGGGCTCGGCTCGTGGTCCAGACTGGTTCTGGGTTCTGGTGATCTGGTGCTGCCAACAGCTGGAATGCTAGTTATTAATCATACAAATGTATTTAGTGTTGTCGTTGCAGTGCTACTATGCGGTATTTCTACAGCTCCTCTGCTGCCCTCAAGTGGCCAAAAAAAATCGACTGTTCCGATTTAACAAGATATTTGATTTTCAAAAGATCAATAATTGAAGAATTATAAATGTTATCTTGTCATTTTTTCTTTTTCTTTGAAACATTCATTTTCATTTGTTGGAAATGAAAATGAATGAAACTTGTGAAGCTCCAAGTAAACGATGTGAAATGGAACAAAACATTGCACCAAAAAAGACCCGGAGCAATGTTTTCTGAATGGATTGATCCAGAGCGCTGCTGTGTCTCATTTGATGAGAGAGACACTGCCAACCAGCAGGGGGCGCTCAGTCAGCTGGTGTCCCTCATATCGTGGCTGTGTGTCCTCTGGTTGCAGGTAAAGTCAAAGGTCTGGCCTTCATCCAGGATCCTGACGGCTACTGGATTGAGATTTTCAGTCCTGACAAGATGGCGTCGATCATGTCTCCGTAGAGGAGACGTCGGCGTGGCGGTACAAGGATAGAAGACGGCGTCCGTGTGACAGCTCATCATAACTCATAGGAACAAATGCTCTGCACGATTCTTGAGTCACGGCCTCTTCACGAAGCCACCGTATCCCTCCACCAACCGGAGTCCTTCCATGTTTGTCAGACGGCAGAAACGTTTAATAAAAGTGTGTCAGCGTCTCTTTGGTGGACCGGAGCTCAATGTTCTCTAAAATCATCCAGGAGACAATTGAGGAAGGAGGCCACAGTGACCTTTGACCTCTGATCATAATAAGTGAGTGGAAATGATCTGCTTGTCATCGCAACCTCCGACCTTTGCCCACCAAAAATGTTTTCAAGTCATCCTGGAGTCCCGGTGGAGGTTTGACCTCCCGTCAGAAAACATCTTTGAACGTCCACTTTTCTGGGCCGCAGACAAAACTGGCCGTCGACCTTGAACTGGTGCAAAGGCTTGAAATGCGTTTCATGAAGTCACTGTGACCTTTGACCCTCATGCCATGTGATGATGCATGTGACAGCTCTTATTTCATGTTCAACCTCAGTTATGAAGTTTTACACAACAAAAGAGGCGAAGGATCTACGATGGCCGCTCTGTAGTCCACCTACAGAACATTGTAGTTCCATGAGGAACATGGCCGTCACTGGTTCGGTAGAGAGTAGCACCACTGTCCTCTTCTGTCTCCTTTCAACTTCTCCTGTCCACCCTCACTTGACCCCGTGACCTTTTCCATCAGGTAAAGGATGAGTGGACAGCAGACGGAGGGACAGATGGATCTGGCCAGAGTTGGAGAGTCTCATCGTTCAACATTGGACTATGAGTCCAGCGGGAATACTTTCATTGTTCAGAACCAGAGCAGAACCAGAGCAGAACCAGAGCAGAACCAGAGCAGAACCAGAGCAGAACCAGAGCAGAACCAGAGCAAATGCGTTGTCACCTGAGACGATGAAACTCAGTTTTATTTTCAGTGAAACATTCAGACGTCCACAACAAACAGAGGGGCAGTGATGATGCGTGTGTGTGTGTGTGTGTGTGGGGGGGGGGGGGGGGCAGTGATGATGCGTGTGTGTGTGGGGGGGGGGGCAGTGATGATGCGTGTGTGTGAGGGGGGGGCAGTGATGATGCGTGTGTGTGGGGGGGGCAGTGATGATGCGTGTGTGGGGGGGGGGTGTTAGAGGTGAACAAGTGACTGTGATTGACAGGCAGTAAAGGTGTCATCAGTGACATCAGAAAGCGCCGACCTCGGCTCCCCAGGGTCTGTAAGGTTTACTGCTGCTGGGGGGAGACTGGGAGGAGATGGGAGGGCTGGCAGTGGAGGGGAGGCGACGGGGGAGGGAGAAACCTCCGGCCAGTGCGATGGGAAACGACTGCATCGAGGCTGAGAGGGAGAGGAGAGAGGTGGAGAGAGGGGCGGGGCCACAGGGGAGCATGAGAGACGAGGAAGATGAGTCCGTGTGTAGCTCCGCCAGCCTCTGGGGGGCGCCACCACCAGCATCCAGGGCAACTCCAGAGAGCCCACTTAGTCTGTATGGTGCCATGGCGGCTGGCAGAGGTTGAAACGCTGCTGCAGCAGCCATCGTCCAGTGGGTGGGGTGAAGGGGGTGGGGCAGCTGCTGCGGGGGGTGATGTGGTGAGTGGGACACTGCAGTGAAAGTGGCGGCATTGTGTTGAGAGGCACAGGAAGCGAGGTGGGAGAGGAGGCGTGAGTACAGCGAGTCGCCGGAGTCCAGGCCCTCCACGGTGCTCAGATAACGGGAAACCTCCATCACACACTCTCTGAAACCCAGAGACAGGAAGTCCAGCGCCAGAGCGTGAGCATCAAAATAACCTGCAGACACACAGACAGGAAGTCAGGGACAGGAAGTGACATAATCTCCATGGACCTGCTGGATGATTCGATTTTCTAATGTTTTTATAAACATTTGTTCGGCTGAGACGAGGCAACACAACGTTGTTGTTGGTTCAGAACCAGAATCTTCCAAGTAGTCATTGATTTCTCTGCGTGCTGCTACAGCTTTGCTAGGGTTCTCCGGCCTGCTCCAGCGGTTCCGTAGGTACCAGAGAACCTTCATATGAAGCTTCTCTGGTACGGAGGTCCAGGTTCTCATCTCAAACATGTTTGGCATTAAAGTGGATGTTCACGCCGACACGTTTGCTTGAAACAGTTTTGACAAGTTCCATTTTCACGATCAATGTGTATGCAAAAGGTACTCCGGACTACGCAGTCTTGTTCTCGGTTCTGTGGTGGTTCCGTACCTTTGCCTCTGGCAGCCTGCAGAAACTTCAGGTGGTCCACAGTCATCTGGAGAATCTCAGCCTTCTCCAGTTTGGCGGAACCC